>NC_141090.1:40108598-40193598 GCF_041138505.1 Cibotium barometz | reverse complement strand
ACAGTGATAGCATCTCCACATCTACATGGAAAGACATAGAAAAGATTTTAAAAAAAGTTTCTTACAAACTTCTTCAAGGTCAAACATCAAACCCCCTACCTACTTCTCCTATTGGAATCAGACAATTTGCCCATTAAAGTCTTACTAGGGATGCAAAGATTAGTAGAATGCATTATCAAGCTTCAAAAGTTATTTGATGATAGATTGCCATGGATAGCCTAGGAAGCAAGCTGCAAAAGACAAATTTTCATAATAGTAAGACACCAATATGGGGTGGGAGATGGATAGGTTTGCTCAATGGGATGCCTTGCACATTCTTAGTGATGTGTCATGCATCTATTGTGATCCATTTGTCAATGAAGCTTCAATGATGATAATGGTTACCAAATGGGAAAGACAAGGTGGCTCCATATATGCACTATATCACATCAATGATTGATCCTACCTAAAAGCTTGCTTTCTTTTCAAATAGAGGTTATAGGAGGATCCCCAAATATGTGCAAGATCCAATATCACAATATGTTATCTGTAGTAGCATAACTACCTTCCAACTTAGCTCCCACATTTTATGGCGTGTAGTACTAGGCTGTGGAATGGGGGAAAGAGTCCCATGGATTTTGATGTACGAGAGATAAAGGAACACACTCTCTTGGAATACCTAACATATGCCACCATTTGCACACGTTTTATTCACTTATTTGAGGAAGAACACAACATTCACACCTTCCTCTCACAAAAGGGGAAAAGCATTGCTTGTCTGCCTTCATTGAAAAGATACTTTGCGCCACTGGGAGACACTTTCTCCCTAACTTCCCTTTGTATATGCATGTCATGCGCCTCTGTATAGATCTCATAGGTTGTATTTGGTCTTGGATGGTAATGTGGTCTCTCTCTCTCTCTCTCTCTCTCTCTCTCTCTCTCTCTCTCTCTCTCTCTCTCTCTCTCTCTCTCTCTCTCTCTCTCTCTCTCAAAATAAATGACTTACATTGTCATTATTGTTGTCTTTCCAACTACTTTTGTCATTATTGTTGTCTTTCCAACTACTTTTGTCTCATCCACGATCTTAAGCAACTCAAATTCACATTTATATCTTTGATATATTTTAATATAGATCTCCTTCTTGTTCTCAAGGGGAATGTATCATTATTTTTACCATATCAAATATGATTCTAACAATTTAAATATCCATGTTATAATGGCCCAAATGCATGTGGTCCCACGCTCAGGTCCTACTATGCCTCTTAATCTTTTTGCGTAATTATCAATTACATAGAACTATGAAATATCATTTCCAAGTCTTTAAATTGTAAGTATCAATTGCATTAATTATATGAAATATCAGCTCCAAGTCTTTAAATGCATCTCACATGTTGGAGTATGCACAATCGTAAACCTTCCGATGCTACTTAAAAAAATTTCAAATAGCTTTTGTTTTTATAATGCCTTATTATTTTATCGCCATTGCATTTATTTATGAATTCGTTTGCTTCAAATTTAGACTATGGCACCCTTTTTCACATAGTTGAAGAGTTAATAATCCTTGTCTTTTCTACGACTAGCTTTTGTAGATTTGGAAAATAAATCATTGTGGTAGGTGCCTTTAGGAGGCATTGGTAGAATCATCACTTATCTCTTTTGATGACACAATCATGTTGTGAACTATGAATGATTCTTTAGCCATATGGACAAATAATTAACCTAATACCCAAGTTTCAATTGTTCTTTCATTATGAAAAAATTGGTACGAAATGAACGTTTGTGTGCCTAACATGTATAATCTAGGAGATACACATTGCTTCTTCTCTAGATGGATTTCCATAGAACCATTTGTGGGTTCTAGACTATAAAATGTAAAATATGGGTTCTAGACTATCTTTTGAAAAACTATGGAGTCATCGAGTCACATCAAGAAACCATAAAATGTACAATATGAATGGCTTTTTGGCATGGAAACTAATGGAATATCATTTCAACCTAACTAGAATAAAAAATAATCCATGAGTCCTTAACTTGTGTCATTACTATGGTGAATTAGTAGTATAGTTTATAAGGATGATTGAGGATTATTAAAAAGCACACTTGGAAGTTTTCTCCCCTCCTTTACATCATTGGTAAAGTTGTAACTATTTATTAATATCAATGGAAACATGTACACGTACACATTTGCAAACATGGCCTAAATGGATGGTGTGAAAAGAAACATTTTCTTAAAATTGAATGAAAGAACTTTGAAAGGAGAAACTTGTCCTTTAGTTATAGTACATTTGAAAATTCCTTTATCTACTTATTGAAGGCGCGACCTTTTCTTGTCTTTCCCTTCCTTATGTTTCAAACTTCTTACTATATTGAAATGAGAAAAATATACAAGTCTATATAGCGCAAAGGCTTGACTCCAAGGCTACGTGAACTGTGAACTAAGAGCTTTTTCTCCATTCAAAATCTGTCCATATACTTTTTTATGTTGCCTTGAATTGCACCATCCAAGGACCTTTTTCATTACCACCTACTATATATATTAGCTCACTCATTATAAACACATTTGGGAGAGACAACTCATACTTTTGAAGCACTTAAGCTCCCATCTTTCAAATAGCTCAAGGACATGTGCTCCATGCCTTAGAATACACATGAATACTATTACATGCTATTTAAACATCCTACTATATGATCCCTTCTTATTCATCTAATTACCATAGGAGGCAAATGCCATGTAAACTTTTTGCTACATGATCCCTACATTTTTACAATGGCTCTTGTGGCCTTTTAACTTTTTGGATTTTTCCACATGATTTGAAACCATCTTACCTTATATTAAAAGTCACGGGTAAGGAATACCGGAAGCACTAATCCCACACATGGCACTGCGAGCACTTACACTATTCAAGCAAAAATATTTTCACTTATGGGAACACTATCACCATCCTATCAAAACATTTTTCCCTATTTGAGCTAATGGGAACACCCTCACCATCCTATTGAAACATTATGCCCTATTTGAGCTAATAGGAACACTCTCACCATCCTATTAAAACATTGTGCCCTATTTGAGCTAATGGGAACACTCTCACCATTCTATTAAAACATTGTGTCCTATTTGAGCTAATGTATTGTTGCATTCAAAGTCATATTTTGTTGATGATTACATGTAAGCGTTACATGCTAAAATATTGATGAAAACATTTTCAATCATGATTTTAAAGTTGATGAGAATCTATTGATGATGAACACCAAGCTTGATGCAAAGGCTCAAGGTAGGTGTGGCATTTTTTAATTCACTTTAGGAATAAACTAGGGATTTACAAATTAAAGTTATTAGGCCTTTATTCTTTTAATAATCATAGATGTGCAAGCTCTTTTGGGTGCTTTTTACACCAAACATTATCTACTTGAGGGTATAAGCTTTAGGGTTACTTGCTTATTAATATTCAAATGTTTTGTTGCATACTTAAGGAAGGCCATTATAGCGTGGCTTGCTAGTTGGCACCTCATAGAATGTTGAGAGTAAGTAATATATTACCCACAAATTATGGCCACTTGAGTCCAAGTTTTTAGGATGATGTGTGATAAAAAGATCCATCTTGATCTACACATCTATATGATGTTGATGCTCCTAGGAGCATTGGAAGATGAAACTCACATGCAAGATATGTTTATCACCCCTGCCTTGCTTTGATTTTTAAATACTTCTAAAGGTAAGTCTACTGCCTCAACAACCATACTAGTGTGTCACTAATGACTCACCCACCAAAATGTTTACACACTTACATGAACCATGAGAGGGTTTGCGATGATGAATGGGTAGAACGCTACTCTCCCTAACCAACCCTCCCTACCCTAAGGACTAAGCTCAAGGGAGTCAGAGATGTAATGGTCACCGCAAGGCTACTTGAGTTTTGTGAGATAATCTTGAGAAGAGAAACAATAGATGTGGTCCACAAATGCTTATAAATGTTTACAATACCCACCCCTTATTGAACATTTCTTTCTTGAAATGTTTGTTTGTTCACAAAAGAGAGGCTTGGAAAAATGCATGGTCGCTTTAAATGTTTATTTGGTCACAAAAGAATGCTTGATTTCTTTAAATGTTTATTTAGTCACAAAAGAATGCTTGATTGCTTTAAATGTTTCTTTAATCACAAAATAAAGCTTGATTGCTTTAAATGTTTCTTTAATCACAAAATAAAGCTTGGTCGCTTTAAATGTTTATTTGGTCACAAAAGAATGCTTGATTTCTTTAAATGTTTATTTAGTCACAAAAGAATGCTTGAATGCTTTAAATGTTTCTTTAATCACAAAATAAAGCTTGATTGCTTAAAATGTTTATTTGGTCACAAAAGAGGGACCTAGCAAAATGCTTGATTTCTCACAAAAGAGCTTGAAGCTAATGATGTGTAGCACATTTATTGTGCTTCTATTAGAGAAGGAGAATGAACCAATATTTCATTACTACCTTGATGACAAAAATGATGGCTTTGAGCTCCAAATTTAATGAAGTACTTACATGTTACTTTTAAGAAGCTTCAAATCAAAATTTGATGAATTCACATGATGAGGGTAATTTGGCATGTTTTTAACTCGCGCATGATGGTGTGTAGTTCCAGTGCGTGGCTATGCATGAGGATAGCCACGTGAAGAGGAGAGAGAGTATTGAGAGGGGACCTAGCGCAATTGCGCAAGGTGTGCAGTTCTATGCACACGGCTATAGCCACATGAGGCTATACACATGGATATAGCCGCGTGTATAGTTGTGCCCATAGCTGCATGTACAGCCACGTACTATGAAAAAATAGGATATCCCCTTCCCGCGGCCGTATGTTGTCCATCAAACATCTCCTCCTTGGAGCTTGAATCTTGCCTTCCAAACCCTAGCTATGTCATGCATGCCCTTTGTACTTCTCAGAGCCGTCGATCTAGTAGTGGGGGGTGGTTTCGGTAGATGCTTTGGAGGAGGTGAGTGGTCACCTTCACCTATGGGGCGACAGATGAGGTGCCTAGAGATAGTATGCTTTATTATACTCTTGATGAGGAGGATGGGCCTTTAGGGATGAGATGGGGCGGAGGGTTTATTATAGCTTCCGTCAAGTAGTCGATCAAACTTTTAAAGATTATTTCAAACCATGGGGGGAGCAAAAGGATAAAGATTGTGTGCAATGCATGCATGAGCGGTTCCCAAATCACACACATGCATGTTTTCGACCAATGAGCTAGCGATCACATCTTAAAGATACTCAACAAAAGGAGGTCTCGCGCAAGGAGGTGCGTTAGAGAAAGAAAAAAAATGCCTTCCAATTACTCGGTTAAGGAGTGGAAGAAGGTAAAGAAAGAAGCTAGGGAGGGTACTCAATACCCTCAACAAAAGCAACATATGTGAATTAGTTGCGAAAGCATGGTCCAACAAAGTATGGTCTCGAAGGAAAGGCAACTTAGCTCACACGATTTGTAAGTTTCCTTTTTCTTATGCATCACTAAGTTTAGTTCATTTCTCCTCGTGAATTTCATATCTTAAGCATGTTGTAATTTGTTATAGGAAAGGGTAGTAGGTCGCATCCCAGCTGCAACGAAAGAATAGGTATTGCAAGTATCACAATGAAGTTGAGACTTAGGAGTGGCTTAAACAAGAGGGAGTGGTCATTGATGTCAATATCCAACGAGCTTAGGGAGACTATGACTATGTGAGTAGTTGATTATTTGAACTTCAATTTTAGTTATCACACCAAGTCTCAATTCCTATGTTGTTTTGCCTTTAGCACTAACTTTTTTGCATTGTTTCATTATTAAATGCAAGAAGACGATGCTAAAGAAGGTGGTGGTGGGAGAGGAATATTATGGTGAGTACGATCTTCAAGATGAAGATGATTTAATTAGCTTTCTTATTACTCAGCTTTTTAGTTTTTGTAAAAGCCTTTTTGGACTCAATCAACTTATGTAATTTTTTGGGAATGGAGAATATATAATATAACGACATTTTCCAAGTATTATAATGCTCATATATATGTATGCATTGAAATTTTTTTTAAAGGTAAATTTGTAATGTTTTATATGTGTTAAAAAATGAGGATAGAGTGGGAGAGATGTGGGGACACATCTCTCCCATTTTGTCTCCTTTTTTTGTTGCAAAATGCAGCACGACTATAAGTGTGGCCATACACACAACTATAGGCGTGGCTACTATGCAACGCGACCATAGAGCTGCATGCCCCTAGCCACGTGCATAGTTGTGCCTATAGCTGTGTGAGGGATTTTTTTCAACCTCATTCCTTTTATCATCACACAGTTCTGAACACGACTATGCTCCATGTGTGTTGTTGTGTGTAATAAAGTAGGAACTTTATTCAATAGGGTTAATAATGGGACAAGTCCATGTATAAAAGAGGGGACTTGGACCATGGTTGTAACTTTTGATGATCATTTTTAGAAATGGAAATTTATGTTTCTTGGAGCTCATGGCTTCTCTCTTGGCTTGTGGAAGGCTATTTCCATTCTCTTGGTGAGAGACTAAACACACTTAGGCATCATGTTTACATGGTGATTACTCATATTTTTCATGCATTACATCCCTTCATTCCAAGAGCTCTTGATTTTGATCATGGGCATGCATGGGTTGTTGGGAAAATTTGCTTGAAAATTTGAGTTTCTTTCATTTTTTTTCTCATTTTCTTGTAATCCTTGAGTGATTCTTGACAAATCTTCTCTAATCTTGCTTAATCTCATGGAGATGGTGAGCATTTCATGGAAATTGCTTGAATTTTGAGTGATTTTGGTCAATTTTGCCATTTTTGGACCAAATTTTGGGCCTCTGGACCAAAAATTTGGGGCAGTCGGGCCAAAACTTAGGGCAAGTGACTAATTGCAATTAACTTTTCTGCTAATCATGTTTAGTAATCATCTTCTTCTTCCTCAAGCTTTCCATAGCCATGGGATGCTCTTCCTTTACCCGTTTTGATGCCAAACCTTAGGGTTGTTGTAGAGCTCCTTGAGATCTTTCATTTGAGCCTCTTTCTTGCAAATTTTTCTCAAGATTGGAGAGCTTTTGTTCATTCTTCCATGGCTGTGAGAAATCTTGCATTGCTAAGCTCTTAGACACTTGATAAGCATCATATTATGGTGATTTCTTCTCTCAATGAGCATGGAGACTAGCAATGGGACTGATTTTCACTTCCACGCTGAATTTTGGGCTGATTTTCGCTGATTTTCGTCGCCTCTTCCATGCCTCCTCCAAGCTATGAAGCTTAGCCACAAGCTTCATGAAGGATTGCTAAGTGTTTTAGCCCTTTTTGGTGAGATTTTGGGGAGCATTTCATGGCCAATGGAGAGGGAGAAATGGTGTTCTTTGGCTGCAAATTTGAGAGCAAAGAGAGGCCACGTTTTTCTCCTACAAGAGGCTTCTTCAATAATTTTTTCCATTGAAGCTTTCCGGATGACATTGGTGAGTGATTTGATCAATTTCTTGCAAGTTTGAAGCATTTGGTGGAGCTTGGGAATCGATTAGGGTTGGACACATTCAAACTCCCCTAATTTTCAAAAATTAACCATTAAAGCTTGACCATTCACATGCCAATATTGCTTCCCCATGCATTATTGATGGCAATGGTGAAAGGAATTGATTCCACATGAGCTTGGCCAATTCATAGATCACATTTTGGGGGATTTTCTTCATTATGTCTCATTTGGCATGCCATTGATGGAATAGCAAGCTTATGCAATGTTTTTGGAGTCCCTCATGCTCATCTTGATGCCATATGGACACTATGGATGCTATACATAGCCATGCCAATGCTATGTTTTACACATGGGCATAAGAGAGCATAAGTTTTGGAAGCATGCATTTGTCAATATGATGTGAAAGGGATTGTTGGAATGCAATTGCAAATGCCTTGATTGTGGTTAACAAATGCTTATGCAAATGCCATGGTGAGGGCATTGTGAATTGTTGGTTTGTGTTGGAGCTTTTGGATGATGGATTGAGGCATGAGTCCATGCTTTATTGATGAGTTCTAAATTGTAAAAGGGCATGAGTCATGCTCAATACTTGTAAGCCAAAAAACTTGTTCTATCATTTGATATTATCCACATCATTTTGTACCTACACTCACCATTGCTACCACTTCAAGTTTCTATAGAATCTAGCAATGTGTGAGGGTACCTTGGCATTGGTTGGAGAGGCCAAGGGGAGAATGGCTTGAACTCTTTGTGCCGTGATTGCTTGGTAAAGCGGTACAAAGGGGGATTAGGTACACCGATGTGAAGAAATGGCCTCAACCTTCACCTTGGAGAGAAACTCGGTGAAGGGGTGAGAAGAGCTTGGCCGGGAGATCGGCAAGCTTCAACGCGCGTCCTCAACAATCCTCACCATCGACTTTGTGGATGCATTTGGGCAATGGGGCCCCTTTTCCGTCATATTGTGTGGATATTGCAAATGCTTTGATGGACAAAGAGTGCATATGATCTTTCATGACATTGTGGGATACAAAGAGTATTGCATTGTGATTTGAGAAGTTGCATTTTCATTTGAGATTTGGTTCCAATTACAAAGGAGACTCTGGTGGAATTTTTCCAACAAGGGAGCCAAACAAGCTTATTGATTGGAGATTTACCCCATGGATACACTTGAAGAGTTATTCACAACTACCAAGGGGAGAAACACCAATCATTTGTAGCCGGATTGAGCTTTGGGACCGAATTTTGAAAATTTCTGGGATTTTACAAAACCCTAATTCAGTCCTAGGGTTTTTGGGATTAGGTCCGAGTGATTACACGACTCTATTCTACTCCTTGAGAGTTTTCAAATGAGCCATAGAACCCCTTAATCGGATATCACAATCTCGGTCAAAGTAGTCATGTTGACTTTCTGGTCAAAGTCAAACAGAATATACTTCCACTTTGACTGAATCAAAATGCTTTTAGGGGTAGGTTCTATCTTCCGTTAGCTTTCTATAGAGCCGTCAAAATCCTAATTCTGACATATATTTTGCGTTTTAGAGCCAAATTACTACTTTCAGCTGTCCCGCACAAACCCTAAAACAGAGAGTACTTGCCCACACCTAATTCTTACTGTGTTCATTTGGGAGGATAGTAGACACCATTACCTACCCATAGAACCTTCTTTTGTCCAATTCCGACATCATTTGGGCATTCTACCAACATCTTGCATTTCTTCACTATGCCGAAGGGAAGACCACGCAAGGGTGGGGATGTTGTGCAAGAAATGATCATTGGTGATGAGGACATGGAAGGTAATATGGATGCAAGGGATGCATTCATCAATGAAGACAATGGGGGCAATGTACATAATCAAATTTCTTAAGGGACACAAGCGGCGGTTAACCATGACACCCTCATGCAAATGCTTGTACAACGGTTGGAGACCTTAGACTCCAAGCTTGATTCTCATTTTAAAACATTATCCTCATGGATTGGTGTGATGGAGGACAAGTTTGGGAAGTATCAAGCACAAGAAAAGCATGGGAATTATGGTGACTATGAGCAAAGAAAAGGCAAGGGCATCTTGAATGAGGATTCCATGAAGGCCGTACAAGAGGATCCATTGGGAGCATCCACTCGGGGATTCATGGCGGATGCACGGAGACCTCTTGTCAAGGACATGTTTCCTCCTCCTTTTCATTCGGGTTTGTCTCACCTCAATGCATCAAAGGGTCCTACCTTTTCTAGGGCAATGCATTCAAGGGAAGAGGATGAGGTGTTTATGAATGATGAGGAGATTGCACTCGATTGGAATCAAATGTCCTTTGCCCAAAGACAAAGGGATGCTCACGAGAAGTGGATGGAATTGTCGAATATCATCAAGAGGGATTACAAAGACTTTGCACAATTTATGGAGTCATACTCGAAGATGCAAAGATTCAAGCCCTCTACCCAACATGATAACCCATCCCACATATCTTCCAAGGATGTCAAAGACAAAATCTCACTATCAAAGTTCAAAGGTGACGGGTCATCTCCGCAAGAGTTGGAGGAGTGGGCTACCAAGCTTGACACCTATTTCCAACTTTACCCAAAAAGTGAGCGTGATATGGTACAATTTTCCTCCTTACATCTTGAAGATTATGCTCATCAATGGTGGAGGCACTTGGTCAAACAAGGGAACACGCCATCAACTTGGGAAGGATTGAAGCGGGAGATGAACTTGGCCTTCATTTCACCCTTAGTGCTTGACCGATACCATGAAGAATGGTATGAGCTTTCTCAAAAGGGGATGATGGTGAGAGGTTACATCAAGAGATTTTTGAAGCTTTCAATGTACGTGGAAGGCTTGAGTGAAGACATGAAGATGAAAAAGTTTGTGCATGGGCTTGAACACTTCATCAAGGCGGATGTGTCGGCTCAAAGGCCTAGCTCTCTCAAAGAAGCTATGAGGTTAGCCGAACTCTATGAGCCAAAGTACAAGAGGTCTCAGCCCATGACCTTCACCAAAGACACACTCAAACCAACCACTACTTCTTACAATTTTGGGAAAGGTCCTATCTCTACATTACCATCCTCTAATCCAAGAACTCCTACATCATTTGGGGGTGGACAGCCAAAGAATGGGATACATCAATTTGATGCCAAAAAGAGTAGTGACTTCATGAAGAAGAAGCCCTTTCAACCCTTCAAGAAGACTCAAAGAATGGATAATCCAAAGATTGAGGAGTTGAGAAGCAAAGGGCTATGTTTCAAGTGCAAAGAGAGGTGGTCACCCGGGCATGTGTGCAAATCAAAGAAGATTGTGGCCACTATGATCCTCATGGATGAGGAAGAGAACAAGGATGACTCTCATGACATTGAGGAATGGGAGGATTGCAATGAAGAAGCACATGAGGAGTCACTTGAAGACCATTCTTTCATCATGGAGGATGGTGAGTTTCCGTTTGATCCGGGAGGTGGAGTTAAGGAAAACCTTGTGGACGGAGACATGCCTACCAATGCAGAAATTTCAGCTTGCATATGCTCTATCTCACAAGAGTTGTTGGCGGGTTGCAAGAACCCAAGCACGCTAAGGTTGGTGGGGACCATCAATGGGAGGGTTGCACATATTCTTGTGGATTCCGGGAGCACTCATAGCTTCATCAACTCTAAATCCATCAACTCTCTCAAATTCAACACAAAGAAGTATACATGCTGTAATTTCTGGACAGCTTTGGGAAGGTCTACTATTGGGCCTATTTTTCTACTCCAACAAGCTTCATGGCGTATCCTAATGAAAGATTATGATGTGGGCTACATATGGCTGAGTGTACATATCATTTTCAGCCCAATATATGGAGTCTAAATGAAGGATTTTCAAGGGTCTTCATCGACTAGAAGGGCTATCATAACAGTCCCACTCATACACTTTGGGCTTGAAGCTTTGTGGACTTGTATACATCCGGATTTTCATTGTATATGTGCTTTGGATGTACTTGAGAACTCTTAACCACTTCCCATTGATTACATTAGAGTCTCATACTTTGAGATTGTACATGTTATTGATTTTGAGGACAAAATCTTTGGGAAGGGATGGTTTGTAATAAAGTAGGAACTTTATTCAATAGGGTTAATAATGGGACAAGTCCATGTATAAAAGAGGGGACTTGGACCATGGTTGTAACTTTTGATGATCATTTTTAGAAATGGAAATTTATGTTTCTTGGAGCTCATGGCTTCTCTCTTGGCTTGTGGAAGGCTATTTCCATTCTCTTGGTGAGAGACTAAACACACTTAGGCATCATGTTTACATGGTGATTACTCATATTTTTCATGCATTACATCCCTTCATTCCATTGTGCAGAGACTACCATGTTTTGAAGGTAAAAATAGAGAGTTATTTCCATTGTTTTGACATATCATTCAAACCATATTTTCCATCATATCTCCCCATATCATGTGAAGAATTTGAACCATTTTGCATGTATCTCCATGGCTAAACCACATCATCCTCAACCTATTCAAGCACGTCATCTCCATAGCTTGTTTGTTCACTATGCTTGGCATCCTACTTCACACATCATGATAAGCTCTCATCAAATTTGATATCATGGCTTATGTAAAGCTTCTTATGCATCAGATCATAAGCTCTTAAGGTTATGCCCCCTCACTTACACCAATGAATATGTATCTCATTTCTTTTGCTTGAAGCTTTGACGTCATCTCTTCCAAAACATGTACATAGCAAACACAACCAAATATCTTTAGGTTGCTCACATCCAGCTTTACTCCCGTATACTACTCTTCAGGTGTAACATCTTTGAGCATATTAATAGGGGATCTATTGATAAAAAATATGTATGCACATGCTTTGGCCCAATAAAAGTTAGGCACGTACATTTTACTAAGTATAGCTCTTGTAGTCTCTCTGCAATGCAATTTTTACTCTATGTAACCCCATTCATTTGTGGAGTATATCTCGTTGTTAACTCACAACATATGCCATGCTCTCTCAAGTAAGCATCGAACTCATGTGGCAAATACTCTCCACCAACATCCGTTCTTTCTCAACTAAAGCACAAAATTATTTAAGCTTATCCAATCCTTCCAACTTGTGCTTGATAAAGTATATCCAAGTCTTGTGTGTATAGTTGTCATATAAAGATTATGTAATATTTGGCTCTACCAATGCTAGCCTCTTTTTTTGGATCCCATATGACAAAATGCATAAGCTCTAATGGATTTGGATCAATTGACCTTGTTTCTTAAAGGGAAATCTTGAAGACGGAATCCTTAAGCTCCAATGGTTTTGGTACTAATTGACCAGAAAACCTTGAAGACTTTCCATTAAACTCGCATGACTTGCATATATATGACAATTCATTTCTCTTAAAATAAGGCAAGCCTTTTACTATCCCTTTGATTTGCGTATCTTTCAACCGGTTTGCACTCACATGTTCAAGACACTTATGCCATACATCTAAACTCCAACATGTTTTGCACTTGTGCATATATACTGTATTGCCTCTTTGTCTAAAGTAAAACAATTGGCGTTCTTGTTTCCCTTTTGTGATGTGATGAGTTTATTTTCAGTTTTGTAATCGTATACAAAACAACCTTTTATGTTAAACACCATTTCCATGTCTTGTTCTACCATTTACCTGTGATTTTTTTTTTGTAACGTCAGGAATACATATATCACATACATGTGCTTTTCTTCTTCTGAATTTACAATCTATATGGAAATGTTACCTCTACAATGGAGTGGCGGGATTAGTCATATCATCGCCTATGAAGGAACACCCACTTTATGCATCTCTTGAAACCACTCTTCATGGGGCTGGTTGTGTGATTACTTAGCATCTTGACTCCATGAACCAATTATCCTTACAACATGCATACTCATACATTGGTGCCCGTGCTCCATTAGAAATAATCGACGACCAACTTTTTCCTCTCTTCCTTCACTTTAAGTGGATGCATAACTGCCTTAATTATACCTTTCTCCTCTAACATCTCTATCTTTGTGAAAGCACTCCCGTAACAAATGTCCTACTTTCCCACAATAATGGCATATAAATCCACTTTAATCGTAGCCACTCCTATCATAGCTTGCACCTCTTACTTGGTTTGCATAACCACCTTTATATTTTCTTTGAGAACTACATGAGTGGCTCATAGAGGGGGCTCAATCTCTACATTGAGTGTGGAGAAACTCACTAACCATTTCCTTCTCCTATGATTGATTCTAAGATGATGCTTTACACTGTGTGTGGTGTCCTGCGGTGGAGGAATTGGGGGTGTTGAGGGTGCGACTATGCATGGAACATCAAGTGCTTTGAGGACTTCCCCCAAAACGATGGAAAGCTATGCTGCTGCTCCGGAGAAGCCCAAAGGTGGTGAGGATGGGGGTAGGGAGGTTAGCATGGGGGGCATCCATGGCGGCCTATAAAAGTGGTGGCCAAGGATGTGGAGGTGACGATGTAGGAGATGGGGGAGAGCCCATGAAGGCCTCGTAGATTGAACAAAAGCTCCATAATCAAAGAGAGACTGCCACCACATAGATAGACAACACAAATGTTTATTACATTGGAGGTCACATTCATTAATAGAGAGGGAGCAGTTCTTAACTATTGCATTTGTGCATGACATGCTTCTTGGAATGATATCATTAGCAGGCGTTCACACTAGGTAAAGCATTCCAACATTCCCCCCCTTGCGTCTAAAACGAAGGAGGGACAAATGAGTTTTATTACATGTGCATGTGGATGTGGGCGAGATGTAGACTCACTGTCTACCTGATTTGAGCTTGCGCAAGCTCTATTATAATCGCTCCAGCCTTCTAGCTCTGTGGCTCTGGTGCGTTAATAGCAAGGAGGAGGGCCTCTGTTGTTGTCGTGAGCAGGTTTGCAAGTTTCCGTGTAGTATTCTGTCAGTCACCTGCTGACCATGACAGTGGACTGCAAGTACTTCGTCGAGCTTGCCAAAATCTTATATAAGCTCCTCCATTGGGCCTTCTTTGTTGGTGGTGGTGGCAACTTGATGGTGGATCCCTTCACCAGCGAATGAGGGGCGTGAGCTCACCATGCCACCTCTTATAACGATCCATCCACGTGATCGTAGGAACCCGCGATATGGGATTAGTTTCCTGCATTCCTGCTCGAGAGCTGCTGTCATTTACCGTGCTTCCATGTGGTAGCTCCCCTCCTCTCTTGCTACCACAAGCACCCCCAAGCCATGCTCTCCTCCTACCATGTGACAGAATGAGAGAGCATGTTGCAAGATAGAGTACACAAGTCATGGACCCACGTAGAAAAAAAACTCGGCAGTCACCCCGAAATAATATTGCAATTGCACTATGTACCAACTTGTGAGCTTATATTTGAATGTGAGTGACTATATGTGTGAATACACTCATAGTGTGAGATGTGCATATATTTTGTTGGGATGAACACTACTATAAATATGTATGTGTACATACGTGCACATTCATATGTGTACGTTCACACATTTCTCTCTCTCTCTCTCTCTCTCTCTCTCTCTCTCTCACACACACACACACACACACACACACACACACACAACACATGTATGCACTCGCACGTGCACCCTCTAACACACACACACACACACTCTCTCTCTCACGCTACTACAGGTATAGATAGATCTTTGTGCTCAGACAGTGTACATGTGTGTATGTGTGTGTGTGTGTATATCTGTGCAAGCGTGTGTCAAAACTGTGTGCATACTAACTTTATATATACGCACATGTGTGCGAGTGTGTGTCTTTATGTGTCGATAGTGTGTACACACATGTGTGTGAATGTACCGTTATGTAGTCAAGCCTTAATGAAGGCAATTCATGCTACCCTTATGCTCAAACTATGTGTGTGACTGTGTGAATCAACTCTGTGTACATACGTGTGCGATTGTGTGTCGCTCCGTGTATGTGTATATATGTTTGTGTGTGCATGGATCGATGTGTATGCACGTGTATGTCTCTCTCTCTGTGTGTAAGAGAATGTGGGTGTGCATCTATATGCCTACGTGTGCGGATGCATGTGTGTATATACGTACATGTGTATATATATATGTGTACAGGTGTGTGCGTGTACGTGTGTGTGTGTGTGTTTGCATGCTCAAGTGTGTGTTATGTGCATGTGTGTGCATGTAAGCATACAAGTGTGTGTGCATTTATAGTGTGTACGCATACATTTGCACTTGTGTGTACGTGTGCTTGTGTATGCACATGTATGTGTCTCTATGTGTGTGTACGCAAGAGTGTGTGTGCACTTGCATGGCTGTGTTGTATATGGATGCATGGGTGTAGATACGTGCATGTGTGTCCATGTGTATGTGTGTGCACATGCATGTGCACTTGTGTGTGCATGCATATATACACTTGCATGTGAATGTGTGTGTGCACGTTCAAGTGTGTATACTTTCATGTGTATGTCTGTGTGTGTGCATGCACGAGAGAGAGAGAGAGAGAGAGAGAGAGAGAGAGAGAGCAAAAGGGAGGACCCCTTGATCCATGAATAGACAAATAACATAAATTTAGAGAGAGAGAGAGAGAGAGAGAGAGAGAGAGAGAGAGAGAGAGAGAGAGAGAGAGAGGACCCCTTGATCCATGAATAGACAAATAACATAAATTTTGCTATTTCCTTGCAACAAAATTCAAATAAGCATCTAAAAATTATTGGTGTTGCTTTATTTTGTAATTTTTACAGTTAGTAACCATTTATAAGTTTTGGCACTTGATATTCATGGCTCATACATTTTGATATATTTGGACTTCTTCTTTTGGAATCTATGTGTGCAATCGTGTGAGTGTGTGTGCATGTGCATCATGTGTAGTGTAAGCGTGCGAGTGTGCATGCACATGTATTTGTATATGTATGTGTGTGTGTGTGCAAGCTAGTGTGTGTGTGCAAGCATGTGAATGTGTGTATGTACATCATGTGCATGTACACGGGGGTGTGTGTAAGCATGTGAGTGTGTGTATATACATCATGTGCATGTACGCAGGAGTGTGTGCATGCATGTGCATGTGGGTGACTAGGTGTGTGTCAATTCTATGTGCACGCATGTGAGTGTGTGTGACTTTGTGTGCGTGTAGTAGTGTATGTGCATGTGAGTATGCAAGTGTATGATTATGTGCATGTATTCTTGTGTGTGTCTATGCATGATTGCTTGTATGTGTCTATGTGTGTGTGTATATGAGTTTGCATGAGTGCGTGAAAGTATATGTATGTGTGTGTACATGCATGAGAGTGTGTGCATCTGTGTGTTTGTGTGAGTGCAAGTGTGCGAGTGTGTGTATGTGCATCATGTGCATGTGTATGAGTGTGTGTGCACGTACGTGCATGTGTGGTAGGACGGGTCAAATATTCTTTCCCACCACCACCGAGGAAATGGAATTGGACTTCAAACCAGTCATGATGAAGAAGCGCAATCTGCAGGCATGGGTCCATCAACTAGCACTGGACTCGGTCCAAGACAAGAAGGGCCATTCTAGACATTGAATTCTAGGCTGTCAAATACTGGCACCCCTTGAATTAGATGAGATATGGAAAGTGTAGCTAGGATGGGTCAAATATTCTTTCCCACCATCGAGGAAATGGAATTGGACTTCCAATGAAGTGAAGTGGAACGACAGCTCCGAGAATTGAGCTTAAGAAAACAAGAGCTTGATACTCATAGGACAAGAGCTGAGAGAAAGGAGACAGATAATGTTAACCATCTCCAATCACGAGGAAAGGAATCTTAAATTGCTACAGGTAGAGGTGATGGGGATATTTCAAACTTGGAGCCCATCAATGAGAAATCCAGAATGGAGGAAGGGGTTACAACTAGAGAAGAAGAGGGTAACATAGCTAACTTGGCTGTAGAAGTTGAGGACCCCGGCTCTATACCAAGAAGGACATAGAGCTAATGATCAATCACCCTACATTATTACAAGATATGGAGCTCTTAATTACACAAAGACGCACAAAAGCTACTATTGGGGATTCCCACCAAGTAGGACAAGTCCACGAACCTGAGATACCAAGAAGAGCCAATATGGGTAGGGGACGAGGTCTAGGAAGGGGGGGGGCAATTCCCCAAAGACCTAGAAACAATCCAACCATGGACCTTAATGGAGCCACAAGGATAGACTTGTTAAATATTGCTCCTGAGATGGGTAGGGGGATGGTCAGGGAGTTGGGTTCTAGTTTAGAACCTTGACCTTCCGAAATGAAACCCCGTAGTATCTCAAAACTTGTCCAAAAATTCTCTGGGGATGGAGATCCTATCAAGCATGTAGAGATTTTTGAATCTACATGTGAAACGTGCTGCGGACCAGTCAGTGATTTGACCATGATACATGCCTTTTCGCTGACCTTAGAAGGAAAAGCTCATCAGTGGTTCATAACCCTTAAGTTCGAGGACAAGGTTAACTTCACCAGGTTAAAAAATATTTTTGTGCCTAGCTTTGCACGTAGTGGTGATAGGTGGAGCCCTATGGCCCAACTACATAATATCAAACACAAGGAAGATGAGTCTATGTTTCTCGCCTGAAACACTTGAATTCAAGATGTAAAATTCGGGAAAGATTGACAGACGATCAATTGTTGCCTTGTTTTGGGAGAGGGGTTAGGGACCATAAAAGGCATGATTACTTGGTACTAGCCCGCCAGCTACCCTTGATGCATGTTGCAAATTGGCAATCGAATACGAAGATAACATGTTAGAATTGCCACAACCTGAGGATGTTAGAACATTGGCAGCAACCACGACTTCGCATGTCTTGAGTCATCAAGAAATTGGAACTTGAAGCAAACAAGTCAAATGTATGATTGTGGATGAGCTCAGCAATACTACATTGGAGAAATTAAAGGTAAGGGAAGGAAGAGAGATGTCGGGCCATGGGCATAGTCACCTTTACCCCCGAAGGGAATTGGTGTGGTGCTCCATGTGCAGACTAAACCATACCACCACTGAATGTCCGCAGTTAAGGGCAAGACCATTACCTTATTGTGCACATTGTGTAAAATTGGACAATCATGACACATCATCGTGTAGATTTCCAAGGTTTCAAAATATAGCACAACTGCAAACAAATAGAGCCCCACTGGCTTTGCCGGCACCACCTGTGCAAACCACTACCACTGCTGTACAACCCAACCTTTCTTACTTATCTAAAGGGGATGTTCCGGGTACAAGACGCCCTTGCCACCACCAATTCTATTGCCACAACCACCACAGGACAAGATCAATCAAGTAGTGATTGAAGAGCCATTGGAAGATATTGAACTGGTATGGAAACTAGAAATTAGTAGGGAATACTATGAGGATATGGGTGATGTCATGCCAAAGTATTATGTCCTACAGAATAACAAGCCACTACCTGTGTTTCAAACCAGAGTACAGTGAAAGGGCAAGGAAATCAACTCAGATCTGAGAAGAGGATCTTTACTGCTTCGGCTGTGGTGGGCCACATCGAGATGCTGAATGCCCAAATAAGAATATGACTCATACACACCAACCACAACAAGTAGTGACCACACCCACCCAATGACATGCTAGTGCTCACTTGCACTAAGTGTGGAATTGATCATTTGATCAAAGATTGTCCCTACTGAGCAAGCGGTTCAGCTTCTACTACTAATCAGGCCACCATTTGTACCATTAGTGTACAGTCTGGGAAGATCACACCGCTCAATGTCCTAACATGTGCTCAAGCTCAATTGGGTGACAAAGGGAGGAACCAGATGGATGCTACTATTGTTAAGAGAAAACGTGGTGTATGAGATATGTGGAGGAGATTCACTCAAAGAATACAAGAAAATATCTTTCTTATTAAGTTGCTCAAATACAACTAGGCTTCTTGCTCCATACTAAATGCCTCCTAGCTTCACCTTTAAATAAATGAGCTAGTGGACCTTAAGTCCCTTCACACACACACACCCTTCTCTTCCCCTTCTACTTAACCTTAGTCTCTTAATACCCCCCCTCAATACCAACTATGAATGAAAATTGGAATAGGTGGTATTGGACATAGGTTGCCTTTATAACATTAGGCGTACAAGGTTGGGGATATAGGTGTGGTTACATTGAGAGTTAAAATAATTTCTCAGTGGAGTTAGAGGCTGATACAAAGTTAGCCTCTGACTCTTTGTTAGGACATTTAGAAGTGATATGTCTCGTTTGTTTACACTTGTTACATTTCATTTTGTTGGGATATTTGATCCAACAATTATTTGCTAAATGACCCACCTTTTTGCAATGGGCACATCTTACTTTGATCACTTGACGTGACAAAGCTTGTTCGATATTCGATGAAGTGGTTGCATTTGAAGATTCAGCTCCTCCCTTTGGCCTCTTTTCTTCATCAAGACAAGATTGAATGACTCCTTCGAGGGTGGCATTAGGTATGTTCTTCAGGGTGGTGACTAAGGTGGGGTACACCTTCTTGACTGCTTTTAGCAAAACACCCACTGCATCATCTTCATCCATTCTCGCATTCACTGATGCAAGTTGAGCCATAAGGCCCTTCAAGTGAGAGATAAAGGCTCCAATGCCGTCTCCCTCTTTGAGTTCCAAGCTGAAAAATTCAATTTTAAGTGAGATCTTGGAATTCTTACCACGAGCTCCATAGAGCTTATCAAGCTCATCCCATTTCTCCTTTATAGTCGGAAGCTGGTCCACATGGTGAATGAGAGCCTCATCAAGATGAAGCATGATGATAGCTTGTGCCCTCTCATCATCTTCAATATCTTCAGCCTTAGCTCGATCAATAACCTTAGTGCCGGAGATGAATGGCCAAAAACCTTTGGACATTATTTTGTATTTGACAAGGACTTGCCAAGTGTGGAAGCCCTCTCCTGAGAACTTCTTAATTTGGGTGTTGTCCTTTGACATTTGGTATTGAAGGAGGTTAGTAGAGAGTAATGGGCTGATATATGAAGAGGTAAAAAAACCAAAAATTTATGATATTTGGGCTTAAGTAGAAAGAGAAAGGCTTATGAGAGTGCAAAAACTCTTAATCAAGCCAAGGATGCTACATAAAAGGAGATTAAGATGGTAAATTTTATGATATGACTAGTTTTAAGTTTGCATGAATATCCGGCTAAGGGACCTGGGAACTCTTTTCCCTGGTACCCGGGACAAAACCTAAACAAATTCTTAATTGGATCCCATCACTACAGTGGTTGGGCGGTTGGCTAACCCACGGGAAGGCTGGACTAATGGATCCTTAAATTGAGACTCAATTCTGTTATGGCACGATAGATGAAGTAAATCTCAGACAAAAATTGTTCTATGGAAAAAGAATCAACGGCTGTGCCTCTCAATGAGGAAAAAAGCATTGGTCTCTATGATCCCGCAATATTTTTCCTGATCTGACTTGGGACTTATGGGTTCTGTCAGATCGCTTCAGTTAGTTAAGGCTTTTGACTACGTTAGAGAAAAGTTATCCTGGAGGAATCGCTCGTGCTACCGGGCAAGGGAAGTTTTTCCGAGATCGGTTTTGGAAGAACCGATGGATTAGTCTCTTGTCCGGATATCTGTGTGGGCGAGGCCCCGAGTGTGAGACCCTACCCCGCGCAAGAAGTGCTACTTCCGCTGCTAGAACCCTTGAATTCGTTGCGCGGTGGGGATATGTACCTCACAATATGTATATGTGTGTGTGTGTATACACACACACACACACACACACACACACACACACACATATGTATGTACGTATGTATGTATGTATATATATATATATACATACATACATGTATACACATACACACACACACACATGTATATATGTACAGATATACATATGTATATGTGTCTAGATGTATATAGGTATATATATATATATATATATATGTATGTATGTATGTATGTATGTATGTATGTATATACATGTATACACACACACACATATGTATATGTATATATACATATACATATACATACATACATATATATATACATATATATATATATATATGTGTGTGTGTGTGTGTATATATATATATATCTATCTATCTATATATACATGTATATATCGATATACATACATGTATATATATAGATAGACACACAACACACAAACATATATGTATATACATACATACATAAATACACATATATATATATATGTATGTATGTATGTATGTATATACATGTATATGTCTATATATACATGTATATATCGATATACATACATGTGTGTGTGTGTGTATATATATATATATATACATATACATCTAGACACATATATATATATCCTCCAAAATCTCTCCTGAAACTTGCCATTCTGATCCAATGGCACTGAGATAGGCTTATAGCCTGTCATACCATACTTGGACAACATGTCCAAGCCATACTGTCTCTGCAGTAAATCCAATACCATGTGGTAACCTAATCACCTCAATGCCCAAGAAATATCTGAGCTCCCCCAGATCCTTCATCTCAAACTTCTGTCTAAGCAAGATCTTTACATCAAAGATCTCTGCATCATGGTCCCTCGTAATGATAAGGTCATCTACATAGATGACAACAAGCATAACCCCTCTATCACTGTGTCTCACACACAGCGAGAAATCTGCATTGGCTACATGAAAGCCAATAGTGATAAGATATTCAGAAATCTTGTCAAACCATGCTCTTGGTGCTTGTTTTAAGCCATACAAGGCTTTCTTCAACTTGCAAACATGCTTGGGGTGACACATCCTCATAACCAGGTGGCTGCAACATATACACCTCTTCCTGCAAATCCCCATGCAAGAATGCATTCTTTACATCCATCTGATGTAAAGACCATTGCTTTGATGCAGCCACTGCTATTACAACTCACACTGTTGCCATCTTGGCAACTGGGCTGAAATTTTCCTCACAACAATCAATGCCATATGTCTGTGCATATCCTTTGGCTACCAATCTAGCCTTGGATCTGCTTATGCTTTCATCACTGTTATGTTTTACTTTGTTTGCCTTCAGGCAATTGCACTAAATCCCAAGTCTCATTTCCATATAGTGCATCCATCTCCTCATCCATAGCTTTCTCCCAACACACATTTCCAACATCCTCATCAATGCATGTGGGCTCTACAACCTGTACAACTTTTGCCATGTATGCATAGTGATGTGCCACATAACCATCATAGGTAAACCTCTGCACAGGATTCTTCACTCTCCCAGATCTTCACAGCTTTGCATTCATGGCTTCTATAGCCTTCTTTACACTAGGTGTTCTCATAGCTGGTATCCCAAGATCCTCATCAAGGCTCATCTTTGAGCCACTAGACTCTCCATCAACATGTGAATGCCCTGCAAAAATGTCAGGCATACTAAGGGGATCAATCATTTTCTCTTTGCTTTTATGTGATGTACTAATCACATTTGCAGGACTGGTATTATGACGCAGCCTGCCACTCCATGGTCTATCAATTGAACCACTAGATGAGGACTCTCTGGTCTACTCAAAGACTGTGATTGCTGACTTGCATTCTGTGCAACCACATTTCCACTCACATCAGCCTCAACAGCTTCTTTTTCAGCAGCATACCAGCTGCTCATCTCATAAAAACAACATCCCTGCTTACCCTCAACTCACGTGTAGCAGGGTTATAACACCTGTATTCCTTTTGCTCAAGGGAATACCCAATAAACACACATTTTTCAGCTTTTGGATCCAGCTTAGTTCTCATCTCATCTGGCACATGCACATATGCAATGCATCCAAAGACTTTCAGATGAGACAAATTAGGTTTTCTACTAGTAAACCTCTCCTCTGGAGTTACATCATGTATGGCTGCAGTTGGAGTCATGTTCATGATGTAAACTGCTCTGTAAAAATAGCCTCAGCCCAATAGCTATGCCGCATATTCTTCTCTCCCATCAATGCTCGCGCAATCTCAGCAATGTGCCTTTTTTTTCACCCAGCAACTCCATTTTGCTGCGGAGTGTATCTGCATGTAAACTGTCTCTGAATACCATTCTTCTTTAAAAATTCAGAGAACTCATTGGAGAAGTACTCTCTCCCTCCATCTGACCTTAGGCACTTAACATGTTTCCCTATTTGCTTTTCAACCATAACTTTGAAATTTTAAAAATGAGTGAACACCTCACTCTTCTTCTTCATGAAGTATACCCACACTTTCCTTGTGTGGTCATCAATAAATGTTACACCAATGCTTTAGATAAATTAGTGTCATATGATCCACTAGTTTTCTTGACATTACTAGCCACCACATTATATCCATCAATTTGTCACAATTCCTTTAGTCTACATAGACTTCATTCTCTGCACATTCACATGTCCAATTCTTTTATGCCAAATGTCTGTGTCTGCAACAATTCCTGAACCATTTGCAAACATTGCAGCACTCACTTCAGGCATGTTTACATTCAAGGTAAAAATTCTGCCCACTCTGTTGCCTTTTGCAACCAACCTGCACTTGTCTTTAAAGTATTCAACATAACAACCATTAGGGTTAAACCGAACCTACAAACCCTGGTCAATCATCTGGCCAACTGAAACCAGATTCTTTGTTATGTTTGGAACATGAAGTATATCTGCAAGAGGTACTTCACTTTGCCATCCTGCATAGACAATGGCACATCTCCAACATGGGCAATTGGATGAGCAGTGTCATCCCCTGTTTCCACAAAACCTGATCTTTCAAGGTTTTTCATCTCCTTGAACCACTCCCCATTACTTATCATGTGGTTTGAAGCACCTGCATCAATGTACCATACATCATCTTTATGTGCTGCTTCAACAGTTTTAGACCTGGCATTAATGACATGCTGCATAACAAACAACCTTTCACGATCCTCATTGTTTTTGCTTGAGGATGCATAGTTGTTTTGCTGTACTTTCCTATTTTGCATGTCAGCCTGCTTTTTATAACAATCTTCCTGCACTATGCAGGATGGCAAGGTGAAAAACTTTGCAGATGTACCTCATGTTCCAAACATTACAAAGAATCTGGTTTCAATTGGCCAGATGATTGAGCAGGGTTTGCAAGTCCAGTTTAACCCTGATGGTGGCTATTATGTAGAAGACTACAAAGATAAGTACAGGTTGGTTATAAAAAGCAACAGAGTGGGCATAATGTTTACATTGAATGTAAATATGCTTGAAGTGAGTGCTGTAATGTTTGTAAATGGCTCAGGAGTTGTTGCAGATACAAACATTTGGCATAAGAGAATTGGGCATGCAAATGTGTAAAGAATGAAGTCAAACAAGAATATGTCGCATAGCTATTGGGCTGAGGCTGTGTCTACGATAGTTTATATCATGAACATGACTCCTACTGTAGCCATACATGATGTAATGCCAGAGGAGATGTTTACTGGCAAGAAACTTGATTGTCTCACTTGAAAGTTTTTGGATGTATTGCATATGTGCATGTGCCAGATGAGTTGAGTACTAAGCTGGATCCAAAGGTAGAAAAATGTTTATTTACTGGGTATTCCTTGAGCAAAAAGGATATAGATGCTATAATCCTGCTACACGTGAATTGAGGGTAAGCAAAGATGTTGTGTTTGATGTGATGAGTAGCTAGTATGCTGTTGAAAAAGATGCTGTTGTTGGGGCTGATGTAAGTGGAAACGTGGTTGCACAGAATGCAAGTCAGCAATCATAGTCATTGAGTGGACCATAAGAGTCCTCATCTAATGGTTCTCTTGATAGACCATGGAGTGGCAAGCTACATCATAATACTAGTCCTGGAAATGTAGTTGGTACATCACATAAAGAAAGGCAAAGAGAAAGTGGTTGAGCCCTTTGGTATGCCTGATATTTTTGCAAGGCATTCTCTTGTTGATGGAGAGTCTAGTGGCTCGGAAACATAACACTGATGGTAGCATAAGCAGGTAGTACAAGGCTAGTTTGGTAACCAAAGAATATGCACAAACACATGGTAATGATTATGAGGAGACATTTTTCCCAGTTGCAAAGATGGCAACTGTGAGAGCCATGATTACGGTGGCTGTAGCTAAAGGTTGGTTTTTACATTAGATGGATGTAAAAAATGAGTTTTGGCATAGTGACTTCTTGCAAGAAGTGTATATGGATTAGCCACTTGGCTTTGAGGATACAGGTCACCTAGAGTATGTATGTAAGCTTCGTAAGGCTTTGTATGGGCTGAAGTAAGCTCCACAACCATGGCATGACAAGATTTCTGAGTATCTTGTTACTATTGGTTTTCATATGGCGACAGATGCAGATCACTCTTTTTATGTGCGCAAGAGTGATAAGGGTATTGTGATCATCATCATCTACTATGTAGATGATATTATTGTTGGGGGCATGTGAAATGTCTTCTCAAAAGGAAGTTTGAAATGAAGGATTTGGGAGATCTGCGCTACTTTTGGGGAATTGAGGTCATTTACACATCAAATGGTATTTGGCTATCACAGAGACAATATGTATTGGACATGTTATCCAAGTATGGGATGGTTGATCTCAATGCCATTAAATCAAAATGGCAAGCTTAGTGCGGATGCAGGTTATGTGTTGGAGGATCCCACTATGTACAGGGAGATTGTGGGGAGTTTGATCTATGTCAAGATCAGCAAGCCAGATTTGAGTTACACTATTGGCTTAGAGAGCCACTTTATGTAGGTTCTGCGCAACCACATCTTGTCAGTGTGTGCGACGCACACTTCGGCATTTGAGGGCCACTGTTGATTATGCATTGTTTTATGTAGCAGGTGTACCATTGGAGCTATATGGGTACACAGATATAGATTGGGCAAGTAGCATCTCAGACAGGAGATCTACCAGTGGATTTATGTTTTCATTGGGGAGTGCTGTTGTGACATGGAGTAGCAAGAAGTAGCCCATTGCCTTGTCGAGTATAGATGCAAAGTACTACAGAGAGGAGTTGCCGTGGCAGTGTGTGAGGTAGCTTTGGTTATGCAAGCTACTTGTTGTTGCTGATTTGGGTTGCATGTGGAGAGAAAGGTTGTCATATATTGTGACAATCTTAGCAGTATACAGTTAGCCAAGAACCTAGTTTTCCATGCACGGATGAAACACATTGAGGTACATTACCAATTATCACGGGAGAGAGTCTTGGCAGGCGACATTGACTGGCCTACGATGTCAACACACAAGATTAGGTCGCTGACATATTCATGAAGGTCTTGGGAGCTGAGAAGCTCCGCAGATTTTGAAATATGCTTGGAGTTCATGAGTTGGAGTTGAGCTTGAGGGGGAGTGTTGAGATGTCAAGCTCAACATGAGCTAACACTCTCATGAGGTGCCTACATGACTGTTCGACATTTACATCATTGGCGAGTTTGGTAGCTGGCACCGACATATCTTCACCACAGATTCTACAGTTGGACTGCACCGACTAGTCCACACCTATCCACTCCACTTAGCATGTTCACATTATGGAATGCTTGTAAATAATCTATTATGTGTGTTAGTCACTTTATATTTTTTGTAGACCTCTTTTGTTATGTGAAGAAGAAGAAGAAGAATTTTGCAGCCTCTCACCTTATGTGTTCTCTTTTAGGGTTTGTGTTAGTGTGTGTGTGCTTACAAGAGCTCAAGCTCTCTTCTCCCTTGCATCTTTTCAACCACCATAATAAGCAACCTCTAACACTACACCTCATTCTTGCCTCTCTATAGATCACACTCTCTAACTCTGTGGGACTCTCTGACAGAGAGGAAGACCACTCCCTAGACCTCAACCTCAACAACCCTTCAACAGAGGGAGGTCACCAAGAAAGAGTGGGTACCCAAGAGTACCTTGGCTAACCACAGGAGTATGACGCCTATGCAAGGACATTTGTTGGCCACAATGTGGCCCAAAGCTCAACTATGATGATGTGAGTAGAGATCTACCCAAGAGTACCTTGGCTAGCCGGGTACCTTTGGCCCAAAGCTCAATTGTGAGTAGAGATCTACCAAAAGGGACCCCCATGCAATAGAGTTCTATCTAAATCTTGAGCCCCATTTGATCCCCACTGTTAAAGCTACTAGAAGCCTAAGGACTTCTACAAAGGGAACCCGTTTTGCTTGAGTCCCAAAAACCTAGCCGTCCGCACAACCCCAAAAGCCAAATAGATCCAAATGACGATCACAGCACTTAGTGCCACCTCAAAAATTGATGTTTCATTTAATCCTGACAAAACTCCTAGACACACAAGCAAACCCCCACATCTAGGTGCCAAAATCAAAGAAAGATGTGCCTCAGACCCCAGAAACACACCCTCAAACATCAAATCCAAGAGGGTGTGGAGACCCAAGGCCCTCCTACCTCCCTCAAACATCAAATCTAAAAGGGCGTGGAGACTCAAGACCCTACCTCCGATGCCAAAGTCTAAGAAGCACAGACCTTACCTACCTTTGTATAGTTGATGCTTACACCCTCTACCTCTCCTTCACCTCCTCCATCTACGTGACCCCAACCTCGCCCTTAGCCACCTTTTCCTATGCCTCTCAACTTTGACAAACGGCCCATTCATGTCACCCCCTGTCTAACCAAGCACTACCTTTCCCCCCCTTCTGCCATGGTTTCCTTGTAGAGGTGCTACCACATAGTTGCTTCTCTTTGCTATCATGCCTCCCTAGTGTGCACACCACTGCCTCTCTACTAGCCCTCCGCTAGCACTCGTATCACCTTCCAAACAATGCAGCCCCACTCCATGCCACTCACCATCGATGGGCCATCTCCACGGCTTGGGCTGAGAGATTTCATGCATCTAGGGAGTTGGAAGAGAGATCATGGGCAGTGGTATTTGCAAGGGATATCTCACAGCTACTCACTTGTTGGTGGTGTGTGTCTTGGTAATGCCTCCCATTGTTAGACAAGGTGCACACCACACCAATCTGTACCATGGCCTGCTGCCTGCAAATACCTATTTTATGTTGAAAAATTCAATGACACATGTTGGGACATACATTTGTGACATGGTTATATGCTGAAATTATAGTCTTGGTTGGATGCACATGCCGATTGTGTGACAATTGGCAAGTGACATAGACATTGTGGTTGCATACTACATGTTAGTTTGTTTATGCATTCAGTTGGTGATAGCATCATGGGAAAGAGCTAACAGATCATGCAGATTGTTGGTAAAAACTTACAAAGGAAAACTTCAGAGTTTGGTCCTACAGGATGGAAAATTTCATTATGGGAAAAGGCTATTGGGAATTGATCACTGGTGAGGATGAATGTCCTGAGTTTCCCGAGGAAGATCCATTGATGGAGCAAGTGAAAGCCTACAAGGAGTGGGTCAGGACATCAAGAAGGCCAGGACACTAAAGGAAGCATCGCGGGTGTAAAATTCCGGTGTAAAAACCTCCCCTTCTGATCTTATAATTATTCCTCTCTCTGAAATAAAAGAAAGATCCTATTTTACCCTGTTTTGGCCTCGAGAGAAAAAATGTCTAGAGGGAGGTAATTCAAAATTGAGATATTTTTGGATATAAAAATCCTCCTAGTGTCTCCAAATGTAGGGAGGATATAAATTGAAGAATAAAAGGAAATCCCCCCAAAAATGAGTAAATACTCACATAAGATGAAGAGTTGACTAAGGACAAGGTTATTAGTTAAAAAAGAAGAGATATTTAGAAGAAATGATGTATTTTTGACACCTCAGTGTTGTGGGGGAATTCCCCTCATGAAGGAGGTACCTATTTCACATGTGTGGTTGAGTTTTAAACTCATAAATAATGAGATATTTTTATCTCTCCTCTCTCCTGCTTCAACTAGATCCAAAAAGTAAGCTAAACTAACCTAAAAATGGTCAAAAATTGACCAAATTGATTTGGAAAATTCTAGAATTAGTTTGCTTGGTTAGAGGCTCACTTTTTCCTATAAATGAAGCCTCCCCCCTTTGTAAATGGTTAATAGTGTTTTATGCACTGTTACTCTACTCCTCCCCAGAGCCAAAAACAGCGAATTTATTGATAATTGATTAGTTTTTGACCATTTCCTCTTCAAAAGAATTGGTGGCCACTCTTGTTGCAAACAAGAGTAGATCCCTTAAACCATCAAGCCAAAGGAAAGCTCACAAAAATTCATGTAAGTTAGAAATCCTACTTTTTCTTTATTCCATTTAATGGTTTTCTAATTTTTGTTTTCTTTAAAATGAAAAATGATGCGATGCCTTGTTGGAAAGGCTTTCCCCCCTCTCTTCATTCTTGAATTCAGCCTTTCTTTATCCTAGATGTGTAATCAAATTGTTAGAATTAAACTTTTCATATTGTTTCTCTTTAAAAAGTGAAATTTGATTAGTTTAGAATGCTTTAAACCATTTGGGGTAACTTAAGAATGAAAAAAATTGAAAAATGGTTAGCCATACAAAGGAGGTTATGGCAAAATTTTCTTAAATTTTGTGAAATAAGTTTTATCTTTTATTATTCAAAAAGAGTAATCCCCACCGCTTGTGTATTCTAAAAGTGTTATTTTTATTCTATGCATAAAAAAATGTATATTAAAAATATTTTTATAATAAAAGTGTTATTTTCATTAGAATTAATTTCTATGCATAGAAAGATGCATATTGGGAATATTTTGATTATAAAAGTGTTACTTTCATCAAAATTAATTTTTATGCATAAATAGATGCATAAAAGATTTTTTTAATTATAAAAGTGTTACTTTCATTAAAATTGAAATTATGCATAAATAGATGCATAAAAGTTTTTTTTTTATAAAAGCGTTACTTTCATCAAATTTTGATTTTATGCATAGAAGGATGCATAAAGAAATTTATTTTTATTTCAATAGAGTTATTCTCATCAATTTTGATTTTATGCATATAAGGATGCATAAAAAAATTTATTTTTATTTCAAAAGGATTATTCTCATCAATTTTGATTTTATGCATAGAAAGATAGAAATTTACTTTTAATTCAAAAGAGTTATTCTCATCAATTTTGATTTTATGCATAGAAAGATGCATAAAGAAATTTATTTTTAATTCAAAAGAGTTATTCTCATCAATTTTGATTTTATGCATAGAAAGATGCATAAAGAAATTTATTTTTATTTCAAAAGAGTTATTATCATCAATTTTGATTTTATGCATAGAAAGATGCATAAAGAAATTTATTTTTATTTCAAAAGAGTTATTCTCATTAAAATTAAATTTATGCATAAGAAGATGAATAAAAGATTTATTTTTATTTCGAAAGTTTTGTTCTCCTTAAAATTGAATTTATGCATAAATAGATGCATAAACGGATTTTTATAAAAGTGTTATTTCCCACTGAAGTTGTTCTTATGCATAAATAGATGCGTAAAGAATCTTTATATCAAAAATAAGAATTCTCTTACATTCTATGAATAGAGGATGGATGTGATGAGAATAGAGGATGGATGTGATGAGAATAGAAGTGATTAGAATGAGAGGTAAATAGATGTGATGAGATGGGATGCGAATCAGATAGATGGGTATGAATGAATGGATGGATGTGATGAGAATAGAAGTGATGAGAATGAGAGGTAAATAGATGTGATGAGATGGGATGCGAATCAGATAGATGGGAATGAATGGATGGATGGATGTGATGAGATTAGAAGTGATGATGAGAGGTAAATAGATGTGATAAGATGTGATATGAATCAAATAGATGAGAATGAATAGAGGATGGATGTGATGAGAATAGAAGTGATGAGAATGAGAGGTAAATAGATGTGATAAGATGTGACATGAATCAGATAGATGAGAATGAATAGAGGATGGATGTGATGAGAATAGAAGTGATGAGAATGAGAGGTAAATAGATGTGATGATATGTGATGCGAATCAGATAGATGGGAATGAATGGATGGATGTATGCGATGAGAATAGGAGTGACGAGAATGTGAGGTGAATAGATATAATGCGAATCAGATAGATGGGAAAGAATGGATGGATGGATGTGATGAGAATAGAAGTGATGAGAATGAGAGGTAAATAGAAGTGATGAGAATGAGAGGTAAATAGAAGTGATGATATGTGATGCGAATCAGATAGATGGGAATGAATGGATGGATGGATGCGATGAGAATAGGAGTGACGAGAATGTGAGGTGAATAGATGTGATGTGATGTAAATGCGAATCAGATAGATGGGAAAGAATGGATGGATGGATGTGATGAGAATAGAAGTGATGAGAATGAAAGGTAAATAGATGTGATGATATGTGATGCGAATCAGATAAATGTGAATGAATAGATGAGATGTGATATCATGTGAATCAAGATGTAAATGAATGATATAGGATGTGAATGAATGTGATAACATGTGAATCGGGATGTGAATGAATGATAAGGGACGTGAATGAATGTGTTAGCATGTGGATTGGGATGTGAATGAATGAGATGTGATGTGAAATGGATGTGATAAGATGCAATGTAAACTGGATAGATGTTAATGTGAAAAGATGAGATGTATAGGTAGATGCAAGTAGATGTAATCTGATGAGGATAAATGAGGAAATAAGTGATGAGTTAGAAAAAGATGTGATTAGATGAGAATGGGAATACTTATGAAATGAATGTGGATTGATGTGTGGGTAATGTGGATTGATGTGGATGGATGAGCGGATAATGTGGATTGATGTGGATGGATGATATGGGAATACTTATGATTAGATGAGAATGGGAATACTTATGAAATGAATGTGGATTGATGTGATTAGATGAGAATGGGAATACTTATGAAATGAATGTGGATTGATGTGTGGGTAATGTGGATTGATGTGGATGGATGAGTGGATAATGCGGATTGATGTGGATGATGTGGATAGATGATATGGATTGATGTGTGGGTAATGTGGATTGACGTGAATGGATGTATGGATGATGTGGATTGATGTGTGGGTAATGTGGATTGACGTGTGGATAGATGAGTGGATAATGTGGATTGATGTGGATTGACGTGTGGATGGATGAGTGGATAATGTGGATGGATGTATGGATGATATGGATTGATGTGTGGGTAATGTGGATTGACGTGAATGGATGTATGGATGATGTGGATTGATGTGTGGATAATGTGGATTGATGTGGATGGATGTATGGATAATGTGGATTGATGTGTGGATTGATGTGGATGGATGTATGAAAGATGTGGATAGATGTGTGGATAATGTGGATTGATGTGGATGGATGTATGGGTGATGTGGATTGGTGTGGATGATGTGGATAGATGGATGGATGATGTGGATTGATGTGTGGATGATGCAATTGGATGTGATTTGATGTGGGAATGATATGATGTGATAGGGATCGATGAAGAAAAAAAATTGTGGGAAGATGAGAAAAGATGGGGACTATTGTGAAAGGATGTGGAGTGATGAGAAAAAATGGAAATATTGTTGGAACTATATTTGTATGTGAAATTTGTTTTTAAATGACTGTTTTATGTCAAGAATGATGGGGAAGCATTTTGACCGTCTTGTGAATGAGCTCGTGGAGACCTATATGTTAAAGTTGCAACTGCTGACGGAGAGTCAATGGAGGACGTCTCGCATAAGCAAGGTCGGCCGAGGTCTTGACCAGTCTTGGTTTAATTTAAATGGTGAGCTTCCATTACAGTGGATGAGGGACCAAGGAAGCGGCCTATGAGTGAAGCATTAGGTGACCTACGAAGGATCCTAGAGGGTGCTGACCATACGGTGCTTGGGCTCTGGGTCACCGAAGATACCCACACGTACGTCGGGGAAGATATTGGAACAAGGAGTAAGAGTTGTTTTCTGAATTCAGGCATGGATCTGGTTGGTTGACCTTACTGGTCCTCAATGGATGAGTTCATAGCTCTTTTATATGGATCAGTTGGTTGATCTTGCTGATCTTGAACGGAGATTCCATTTTGATATGTGAATATATTGCCGATTACTATGAGCTAGGAACTATCGAAAAGGCCCCTAAGTGAACAAGTGGTGAGCGTTTTGGTTGTCGATGATGCCATAGGTACTTCGATGAAGGAATGATTGGGAATAAGGATTCAACCGGAGATTTTGAGGATTGTGATCAGTGACACAATGGTTTCATTAAATGATTGTTTTAAAGATAGCTGATGTTGAGAAAAAGGCAATTTCATATTGGGTGTGTAAGTGGTGTGACTAGTTTTAAGTTTGCATGAATATCCGGCTAGGGGGCCTGGGAAGTCTTTTTCCTGGTACCTAGGACAAAACCTAACCAAATTCTTAATTGGATCCCATCACTACAGTGGTTGGGCGATTGGCTAACCCACGGGACTGGATGGGGTTGAGACTCAATTCTGTTATGGTACGATAGATGAAGTAAATCGCGGACAAAAATTGTTCTATGGAAAAGAATCAATGGTTGTGCCTCTCAATGAGGAAAAAAGCGTTGGTCTCTATGATCCAAGTGCAATCTTTTCCCTGATCTGACTTGGGACTTACGGGTTCGGTCAGCAGAGTTAGTTAAGGCTTTTGACTACATTAGAGAAAAGTTATCCTGGAGGAATCGCCTGTGCTTTCCGGGCAAGGGAAGTTTTTCCGGGATCGGTTTTGGAAGAACCGATGGATTAGTCTCTTGTCCGGATATCCGTGGGTGAGGCCCCGAGTGTGAGACCCTACCCCGTGCAAGAAGTGCTACTTCTGCTGCTAGAACCCCTGAATTAGTTGCGCAGTGGGGATAGGGACCTCACAGCTGGCATCAGAGCAAATTGGCTAATGAGGATCAACCGAGAAGCCAAAAATGTCAAAAATTTATGAAGAAGCAGTAAAAGGTTGTATTTGTGTGAAAAAAATTCATACGAATTGATTTAAATTGAAATTCGTAAATTGGTAATTGGGTCTTCAGATCGAAGTACCGCAATTGTATGGAATCCCTGACTTGCTTGAGGCCTAGACATGATGGTATTTACCTTATAGTTTCAGGGACCGTGACTACCCGTATATACCGAGGATATAACTGCAGCTCTTTACTGGCAGTATATACGAGTAAATCTTAGGCTTGAAATTATAAGCATTAATACTATCCAGATGATGAATTCAAATGTGGTTGATATGATTTTAAAGAACTGATGAGTTGATTTGGATTTTGATTGAAAAATAAAGATTCCTGAATTTTGGTTGAAATGTAATAAACTAAGAAAAACCACAATGAGGAATGAATGGGACGAGTCCCTGTGATGATGTTCGTAGCTGGAATGACGTTAATGACTTCAGCAAATCACTATGAGATTGCTGCTGGCAGATTAGTGGATTGTGCTGGCAGATCCTGTTTTACCCTGTTTTGGCCTAGAGAGAGAAAATGTCTAGAGAGAGATAATTCAAAATTGAGATATTTTTGGATATAAAAATCATCCTAGTGTCTAAAATGGTTTCCCTTGAAACAGATATTCAAAAAGAAATTTTCAATGTGCAATTGGAATAAATTGAAATCAGGTAAAAAGGACCTTAGCTTAAGGGTCCAGATTTTCTGAAATTTTTGAATTAAGGTTCCTATGGACCAATTAGATTAATCCAAATGTAGGGAGGAGATAAATTGAAGAATAAAAGGAAATCCCCCCAAAAATAAGTAAATACTCACATAAGATGAAGAGTTGACTAAAGGACAAGTTTATTAGTTAAAAAAGAAGAGATATTTAGAAGAAATGATGCATTTTTGACACCTCAGTGTGGGGGAATTCCCCTCATGAAGGAGGCGCCTATTTCACATGTGTGGTTGAGTTTTAAACTCACAAATAATGAGATATTTTCATCTCTCCTCTCTCTTGCTTCAACTAGATCCAAAAAGTAAGCTAAACTGACCTAAAAATGGTCAAAAATTGACCAAACTGATTTGAAAAATTCTAGAATCAGTTTGCTTGGTTAGAGGCTCACTTTTTCCTATAAATGAAGCCTCCCCCTTTGTAAATGGTTAATAGTGTTTTATGCACTGTTACTCTAGTCCTCCCTAGAGCTAAAAACAGTGAATTTATTGATAATTCATGAGTTTTTGACCATTTCCTCTTCAAAAGAATTAGTGGCCACTCTTGTTGCAAACAAGAGTAGATCCCTCAAACCATCAAGCCAAAGGAAAGCTCACAAAAATTCATGTAAGTTAGAAATCCTACTTTTTCTTTATTCCATTTAATGGTTTTCTAATTTTTGTTTTCTTAATGGGGGCCTTGTTGGTGAGATAGTGGATGACAGGCTGTGTGACAACCACTTTGGAGTACTAGAGTTATGGTATAGTTATAGTGCCAGCTCATATATAGTCGAGTTCTGACCATTGTTATTGTATGAGAGTACTTTCCCTCATAGTATTCATAGTATGTACTCTTATCTTTTAGTTATATGTTTGTAGAGAAGAGAAGAAGATAGAAGAAAATTCAGCCATTGGATGACAAGCTGTGTGACAACCACTTTGGAGTACTAGAGTTATGGCATAGTTATAGTGCCAGCTCATATAGTCAACTTCACACTATGGATTGACCAATGTATGTTATTATAGGAGAGTAATTTTCCTCATAGTATGTAATATTATCTTGTAGTTATATGGTCATAGAGAAGAGAAGAAGATAGAAGGAATTTTAGCCATCTATCTCCTTCTTGTGTCTTGCTCTCTCTTGTGTGTGTGTGTTGCAACTCAAACTCTCCCTCTTTCCTACATTCTCTTTATGGTATCAGAGCTCCGGTTTGTGTGAGCTAAGGAGGCCAACAAGAGGCAAGAGTAAAGCAAGAAAGGAAATGGTACACAGGTAAGAGTATCATCTCTTTCCCTTCTTGTTTAGGTATGACACCCCCCAGGTAGCTTTGGGAGCTACACATATCCAATTGAGGAAATGGTACACAGGTAAGAGTATCATCTCTTTCCCTTCTTGTTTAGGTATGACACCCCCCAGGTAGCTTTGGGAGCTACACATATCCAATTGAGGAGATTTTTTCAAAGGCTTGGAGGTGCCTGCAAGTCGTGTTGTACTTTTTACTGAGGTTCTGGCCAAAATTGCATTTCAAGCATGTTTAAATCTCCGTTCGATCACTGCAAGGTGTTTTTGGCAGTTTTGGGAAGTTCTGGTTAAGAAATGTCTCAGCTCAAAATCAAGTTATTGTAGTACAAGAGTATATTTTGGGAGTGCAGACAATGTTTACATATGCATTGTTGATCTTGGGTGTATGTACATGTACTTTGGTCACATCTGGTGTGACATACAGGTTGTGCTGAAGTACTACTGCGGTAGTCACACAGAAATTATCTATTTACATGTTTCTAGTTGCTACCTGCTACTACTGCTGGCAAACATGTTTAAATTGTTAGTGTGAAGTTAGACAAGAACAACTTCCATGCTTGGAAGTTTTGAATACCAATTGGATTTTGAGACTATGTCGAAGGAGACAATGAGGAGCCTCCAGAGTTACCTGAAGAGAATGCCACTCCAAAAGATGTAAAGGCATTCAAGGAATGGAACCAGGGTGCAAGGAAAGTCATGTCTTGTATTTCAATCAGTGTCACAAGAACAATGATAGAACACATACAACATGCCAACACTCCAATAGTTGCATGGCAAAACCTAGTGTATATGTTCCAAACCAACACAAAGGCAAGGAAACTGCAGCTAAAAGATATTGTTGCAGGTTTGTCAAAGTTTAAGGTTAATAGTATGCATAAAGTATGTGAAGCATGCCAGCTTGGTAAGAAGGATAAACCTGCTTTCCCACATGAAAAGTTTGTCAATGCAAGGCCATTAGATGTTATACATTTAGATGTATGGGGACCCGACTAAGACTGCAACAATTATAAGTTGCAGGTATTATGTTACATTCATTGATGATCATACTAGGAAATTGTGGGTTTATTTCATGAAGGAGAAAAATGAGGTGTTTGCTCACTTTCAGAGATTTAAAGTCTTGGTTGAGAAGGGAAAAGACATACAAATAAAATGCATGAGATCAAATGGTGGGGGAGAACATTTCTCCAATGAGTTTAAACAATGATTTCTTCAAAAAGCATGGAATCAAGAGATAGTTTACATGCAGATACACTTCGCAATAGAATGTTGTTGCAGAAATAATAGGCACATAATTTGCAGAAGTGGCAAGTGCCTTTATGTCTGAAAAGAATATATACCACATTATTTCTGGATAGAAGCACTAGTAAAACTGATGTGTACATTATGAACATGATCCTCATTTTGCAGCTGTTCATGGTATGAAGCCTAAATAGAAGTTTACAAGTATAAAACCAGATGTGTCTCACTTGAAAGGAATTTGGATATCTCACTTAAAAGTGTTTCGATGTATTACATATGTGCATGTTTGCGAGATGAAGTGAGAACAAAGTTGGATCCAAGGGCAGAGAAATGCATCTTCATTGGTTATGCTTTGGAGCAGAAAGGTTATAGATGTTATAACCCTACCACTGTCAGATGCGAGTAAGCAGAGATGTTGTCTTTGATGAGATGACTAGCTGGTATACACTATGGTGGGTGGAAGGGGTGGGCCGGTGAGTATCAAGAGCGGATACCATTTTTCTTTTTTTTTTTAAATTTTTAAAAACTAAATTGATTTTCAAGCTGACTGGGTAAACCTTTCCTTTAAAGCTGGCCATTTGGCCTTTGAATTAAATAAGCTATTGAACAAGTGCCCTTGCTTTAAGAAGTTATTGCTCTTGAACAAGCGGCCCAGGCCCTTGACAGCCTTCTGATTTTTTTAAAAATTCAACAATTTTCCGCTCTGGCAGGCTGAAAATAAAAAGGCACTTTTTGCATCAATAGTGAAGGCAACATAAGATTCAGATGTATTAGAGGCAGCAGGTTGAGGACATATGTAGGTACACATGTATCACACAAAGGGAAGGAAAAAGTAGATCAACCTTTAGGGCCTGATTTCTTAGCACGTCACTCATTTGTGGGATGGTGACTCTAGTGGCTTTGAGCAAAGCCTTAATGAGAAGCTTGGCATTCCATCTATGGTTATTTTTGGTGTAAGAACCATGGTTGTTTTGAAGACACCTGATAGAGATCTAGGTGTATGCAAGTCTATGAGGGCTAGGTACCCTATTGATAGGTTGAGATATGATGGATATACAACCCGTCATTATGCTTACATGGCTAAAGAAATACAAGAGTTGGAGCCCACTTGTTTTGAGCAAAAACTTGGAAATAAAAAATGGGAAGATGCCATGAATGTGGAGATGGTAGCATTGGATGATGTTAATCCCATTTTGGATTAACAAATATGCTCCTCCATTTGAGGACATTAATAAGTATTATGCAAAGGTACTATAAAAGTTGTACATTATGAGATACTGGCCATCCAAGGCCTTAGTTAGTTTCGGGTGCCCAAGTGTGAATAAGGGCCAGTTGTATAGAAGATAATTTCTCATAATGGAAAGACACAATCCAGGTTTATGCTATGAGAGCTCTTTATTTTCTTGTGTGTGTGTGTGTGAGAGAGAGAGAGAGAGAGAGATAGAGAGATAGAGAGAGAGAGAGAGTACTCTAGTGCATGCTCCTTTTCTATGCTTGTATGCATGGAAGAGTGAGAGGTGGTTGCTTTGCATACGTTGTGTGAGTGAATTTGCGGTGGCAATGTCCTCCTTGAGCTTCATCTCCCACTATGTAAGATTCATGATTGCCTTTGCATTTGGGAAGTGCATTGTGAAGAAAATGTATAGATAAGGTTTGAGTGGAAGAGAAGAGTTGTGAGAAATTGTGTGATTTGGAGTGTGTGTGAGTACTTGGTTTAGCTTAGAGGAAAGCTTCACTGTTTTTTCTTTTAATTTTGATGTTTTCATCACAAGACTTACTATCGTGAGTGAGCAGGTGTGATACTTTGTTTTATGTTTTTTCCAAAAAAGTCATAAAAGTATAAAAACAAGGAGCCAGTGGGTGTGCTTATTATAACTTGCATTACATTCTTATCCCTTAGCACAACCACTCTGGAACATTTGGATAGGTAAATTATACTCCAAAATTCATTCTGTTGACGTGGAGACTTAACACGTGAAAGTGCCAAAAACGGTTCACGGCATGAACCATTTCCTGCTGTTTTAGAGCGTGAACCGCCTTCCGCCAATCAATGCCGCAAATTTCGAGATTACCTTGCCAAAAATAGGGTACCTTATCCTAACACCTATAACACAATGAATCTAAAGATATCTTATCCATGAATTAACAACAATGAGATAATTCATGACATGAAGCATTTCCTATTTCACGGTGTGAACCGTTGACCACTTCACGTCATGAACCATCTCAGCTTTCACGGTGTGAACCATTCTTAACTTCACAACATGAACCATTGCCTCTTTCATGGCATGAACCCTTGCTTACTACTTCACGGCATGAACCATTGCCTCTTTCATGACATGAACCCTTGCTTTTACTACTTCACGACGTGAACTGTCCTCTACGGTTTCACAGTGTGAAGTGTCATTACAGATCTAATTCACAAACTAAGGGCTGTCAGATTAAAGTTAGGGGAGTACCTTAATTGTACAATTAGAGTCTATCCGACTCAAATCAAGGCAACTCAACTTGAAAATCCGAAGTGTCTACTCAACACGTGAAAGTGTAGTAAATAGTTCACGACATGAACGATTTACGATTTCGGCTACTTCATGACATGAACCATTTCAGGTTTCACGGCATGAATTAGAGACTGCAGTTTCACGACCCAAAAACTCAGTTTGACGAAAACCTATGAAAATCTAATTGGGGTAATGATTTAGCCTATCAAATCACATTCTCATGAACTTGAGGTCTAGTAAACTCATTGGATATGATCTTACTCCTGACGATAGCGCATCCAATCACCTAGAATTTTCTATCAAAAGAGTGTTAGGCCACTTGGCAGGCACTCAATCGTTGATACAAGTAGTGAAGAGTCCATGGAAGAAGGGCTATGACTCTGTGGTTTTGGAGAAAAAGAAAACCCATCTTCCCCTACAAGATCCAGTGGAATCTTTGATATAGCGAGGGGACTTTTTGCTCTCCAACACAACACAGAAGATGACACGCAATTTGCAGGCAGGTGCCCATCAACCAGCACACTAGACACGGTCCAAGATTGGAATTACCAACCCAAACTTTGGGTTCCAGGTGGACTAACACTGTGAGGATTAGTGGAACAACCCCCAGTGTTAGAAGGGATAAGGAAAGTGCGGCTAGGACAGGTTAAGTATTTTTCCCTACATCGGAGGAAATAGAAATGGACTTGAAGAGGGTTGAGGTAGAGCAACAACTGCGATTATTGAGATTAAGAAAACAAGAGCTCGATACTCGATGAACAAGGGTAGAACAAAGGGAAATGGAGAATGTAAATCCATTTCAATCACGTGGCAAGAAACCAAAAACGTCTAGAAATGCCAAAGACAGCATGTAGATGGACATGACTGAAGGAGCAATACCAACTCTAGAACCCATTAATGAAGAGTCAAGGGCGAAGGAAGGCCTTGTTGATAAGAAAAATGAGGAGGAAAATTTACATAGGGAATCTGCAGAGGATGAGGATCGCCTTTATACAAGGGAAGAGATACCAGAAACAAAATGAGAAAAATGAGGAGGACAATTTACATAGGAAATTTGCAGAGGATGAGGATCGCTTTTATATAAGCGAAGGCATACAAGAAATGATCAATAATCCCACAACTCTTAATCTAATAGAGGCGGCGGGCTGAGGCCGCTCATAATATGCTAGGCCATGAGGAATTACCTAGAAAAATAAATGCAGGAAGAGGACAAGGTCTAGGTAGGGGGGAAGTAGCTCCTCAAAGACCAATGATGGATCCAAATAAAGATCTTAACGTGGTCACAAGGGAGGATTTGCTAAATATGGCCCGAAAGTGGGCCAAGGAATGGTTAGGGAGGTAGGCACCTCTCTAGAATCTAGACCATCCCAAATGAAGCCACATATCATTTCCAAGCTTGTACAAAAGTTCTTAGGGGATGGGGACCTGATCCAACATATTGAGAGATCTTTGAGTCAACCTGCAAAACTTGTGGGCTAGTGAGTGATGTGATCATGATCCATGCTTTCTCGTTGACCAAAGAAAAGGCTCATCAATGGTATCGAACCCTAAAGCTAGAGGATAAAGTCAACTTAACTAGGCTTAAGAATGTGTTCGTACACTGAGCTTTGCTCAAAGTGGTGACAGATGGAGTCTTGTGGCTCAGCTCCATAATATTAAGTAAAAAGAAAACGAGTCCATGTGAGATTATGTATCTCGACTCAAGCACTTGAATTCAAGATGCAAGTTATAGAAGAGGCTAACCTATCATCAGGTACTTAGGGTTTGTGCCATAACCATTAATTCTGATGGGGAGAGCTTCATTAGTGTCAAAGAACACTGTTTGGTGATTAAGATCACCATTAGTGTTTAAAAACATGATTAGTGCTTAAGAGCACATTTCTAGCATCTAATGACACTTGCATTAGTGATTAGATTCACCATTAGTGTTTAGAAACACTTTGGAATGGCTCCCCTCTGCTAGATTAGTAGCCTCATTAGTGTTAATCAACACTTATTAGTGTTTATGGACACTTTTAACCAAAGCTTGAGCAAGCTTCCATGGAAAAAATAGTAGGCGATTGGTTTTTTCCTTCCCACGGGAGTTCTACACCATCATTTGAGCTAATATTTAAGTTGTGAACCTGTGAGGTTTAGGGCTTCAAAAGCCCTAAGCTAGTGTAGCTTGAAGGGCACCACAAAAGGCGAATTTGTGTACGGCATTTAGCGCTGTTGAAAAATGTGCTAGTTTGCTAATAGCGCAATGCTGGGCGTAGTAGCACGAATATCACACCTCTGAGTAGATGAGCTGATGCGCTTTGAGCTGAGGATGATCTCTCTAGAAGAAATCAAACGGTGAAACGTCGTCTAGAGCCCTCCCCACATCCTCCACTGATGGTTGGTGCAGAGAGGCTATGGAGATTGAGAAGAAAAGGTTAAAAATTGGAGAACTTCCACCACACAACCTAGCTCAAGATACCATGTCAAGAGAAAACGTGGTGTATGAGATATGTGGAGGAGAAAAACTCAAAGAATACAAGAAAATATCTTGCTTATTAAGTTGCTCAAATACAACTAGGCTTCTTGCTCCATACTAAATGCCTCCTAGCTTCACCTTTAAATAGGTGAGCTAGTGGACCTTAAGTCCCTTCACACACACACACCCTTCTCTTCCTCTTCTACTTAACCTTAGTCTCTTTATAACTATTTTCAAATCTGGTCTCACAGGAGAAGAGTGAAGAAATAAAGAAAGGGGGAAACATGGGTTACAATCCAAGATGGATCCGAAGAAGACACAATTGATACCGGATCCACACAATCAAAGGAAGAGGGGTGTCAAGGGATCAATTTGGAAGGGTTAGATGAGGGAAAACAAGGAGAACAACCAGCAACCCCAAAGGGGGTTGGTGAATATCCTAATTGAAAGATCCCTGCCCCCTCCACGCAACAAATTCGGGGGTGCTAGCAGCGGAAGTAGCACTTCTTGCGCAGAGCAGAGTCTCTCACTCGGGGCCTTGCCCACCCACGGATATTCGGACAAGAGACTAATCCCTTGGTTCTTCCAAAACCGAACCCGAAAAAACTTCCCTCGCCTAGAAAGCACGGGCGATTCCTCCAGGATATTTTTATTCTAATGTAGTCAAGAGCCTTAACTAACCAAATTGATCCGACCGAACCCGTAAGTCACATGGTCAGATCAAGAAAGAGACTTGCACTTGGATCATAGAGACCAAGGCTTTTTTCCTCGTCAAGAGGCACAGCCGTTGATTCTTTTCCATAGAACAAGGACTATCCGGGATTTACTTCATCTATCGTAACATAATAGAATTGAGTCTCATTTTAGGGATCCATCGGTCCAGCCTAACCACAACCTGTCCTTTGGGTTAGCCAACCGCCCACCACTGTAGTGATAGGATCTATTTAGGAATTTGGTTATATTTTGCCCTGGGTACCAAGGAAAAGAGTTCCTAGGCCCCTAGCCGATGCTTCATGCAAACTTCAAGATAGTCACACCACTTACACACCCAATATGAAATTGCTTATTTCACAGATTCAGCTGTCTTTAAAACAATCTTTTAATGAAATCATAGTATCACTGATCATAATCCTCCAAAATATCTGATTGAATTCTAATTTCCAATCATTCCTTCATCGTTGTTCCTATGGCATCATTGGCAACCAGAACGCTCACCACCTGTCCACTCAGGGGTCTTTTCAATAGTTCCTAGCTCATAGTACCTGGAAATATATTCACTTATAAAAATCCAGATGGACTCTCCATTGAAGATCAACAAGATCAACCAACAGATCCATATAAAAGAGCCATGGACTCATCCATTGAGGACCAACAACAAGGTCAATCAACCAGATCCATGCCCGAGTTCAGAAAACAACTCTAACACCTTGTTCCATTTTCTTCCTCGATGCATGCGTGGGTATCTTCAGTAACCTAGAGCCCGAGCACCGTATGGTCAGCACCCTCTAGGATCCTTCGCAGGTCACCTAGCGCTTCACCCATAGGCTGCTTCCTTGGTCCCTCATCCACCGTACCGGAAGCTCACCATTATTCACATCCATTCACATCTCATCGCATCCATCACATTCATTGCATCCCCATCCCATCACATATATTCTATCCACATTACATCACGTCCACATCTATCCACATCACATCTCATTCATTTCATCCACATTACATCATGTCCACATCTATCCACATTATATCTCATTCATTCCATCCACATTATATCACATCCACATCTATCCACATCATATCTCATTCATTCCATCCACATTACATCACATCCACATCTATCCATATCTCATCACATCCATACACATCCCATCTCATTCATCCACATCCATCCAGTCATTCACATGCACATCTATCCATATCCATCCATTCATTCACACTCACATCTATCACTTCACATCTTATTCTCATCCATTTATATCACATCACACCCATACATATCATCACATCTCATTCACATCTATTCACATTCACATCCACATATATTCACATCACATCACATTTCATCCACATCTCATCACATTCACTTCCACCACATCACATCTCATCCACATCCACATCCATTTACATCACATCACATCTTATCACATCCACATCTTATCACATCCACATCCATTTACATCACATCACATCTCATCCACATCCACATCCAAATCCAAATCCATTTACATCACATCACATCTTATCACATCCACATCCACATTCATTTACGTCACATCACATCCTTTCACATATCCTCACATCTCATTCTCATCTCTTCATTCACATCCACATCCACATCCATTTATATCACATCACATCTTATCACATCCACATCCACATTCATTTACATCACACCACATCTTATCACATCCATATCCACATCCATTTACATCACATCACATCCTTTCACATATCCTCACATCTCATTCTCATCTCTTCATTCACATCCACATCCATTCACATCCACATCCACATCTCATTCTCATCTCTTCATTCACATCCACATCCCATTCTCATCTCTTCATTCACATCCACATCCATTCACATCCACATCCACATCCACATCTCATTCTCATCTCTTCATTCACATCCACATCCATTCACATCCCATCCACATTCATTTACATCACACCACATCTTATCACATCCACTCACATCTTATCACATCACATTCACATCTATTCACATTTAGTAACATTTTCTATTTTCGATACACCGATGGGACTTTTCTAAATTTTCACCAATTGCTTGGCCTAGTTAAAGGTACTTTTTCTCGACGGATATTTTCATATTCTTTCTCAAATTTCTCAAGTGAAATATATTCAATATTCTTCTTTTGAGTAAAAGATTCATGGGATTTACAAAAATCAATTCTACCCATATTTCCCAATAAAACTAATAATGCTCAAAATTTCACTTTTGATAAATACTCATAATTTGAATTATGTTAAAAATTTCTCTTTTACCATTTAATTTCTTGGATCTCAAATATCATGGGAATTCCTCTTTTTGCATTTAAATGATTGAATTCCAAATGTCATGGGAATTCCTCTTTTATTATAAAATAAATTTATCTAAAATTCCTCTTTTCTTTAATAAAAATATCCATTATTTCAATTGTGCCAAGAATTCTACTTTTACCATTTAAATGATTGAATTCCAAATGTCATGGGAATCCCTCTTTTATCAATTCTCATGCATAAAATAAATTTGTCTAAAATTTCTCTTTAAATTAAATAAAAATATTCATTATTTAAATATACCAAATATTTCTCTTTTTCCATTTAATTACATGGATATCCATTATCATGGAAATTCCTCTTTTTGCATAAAAATAAAATTACCAAAATTTTATCTTTTCTTAATTACTTATTTATGCATAAACACTAAAAATTAGTTTCCCATGAATATGATGAAAATCATTCTTTTAGCATAGGATATTCAATCCTAGAATAAGGTAGGAAGTCCTCTTTTAGCATTATGCATAAAAATAAGATATGTATTATTTTCTAAAAATTTTACCATAGCTTCGCTATTACTGATAATTTTTACTTTTTCTAAAGAGATTAAGACTTTGTAATACAATTAGGATAGAAGAACTATCCTAATTCTTAAATCCAAATTATGGAATTAAATCATAAATTTACCATAATTTTATTAACATAAAAGCATAAAAAGCTATTTTCTTAATCTCTAGCTTAACAAGCTTAGAGATTGATTTTGAATTAAGAATTTATCAATGAGAAGCATTCATTTGCTAAAGAATTAGTCATAGGAATGACTATTCTTTTGGGAGAGAGAGATATACATAAAAAGCATTCTAATTAAGCATAAAGATTAACTTTTTTGTGATCAATCATTAGAATTCTTATAGAAATCTTGATTTACATTGAAAATAATTAATTTGAAACTTCTCAAGCTTGAGAGGGGTTGAGAATTATTGAGAATATAATCAAAAACCATGAAATTACTTCTTACCTCAAGGTTTGGCTTGCTTCTTTATCTTAGAAGGAAGCCCCCAACCAATCAATTGGTTTAGTATCTTGAGAAAAAAGCTCCAAGGATTGTTGAAGAGAGAGAGAAGCTCCAATCTCTCCAAAAGTAGAGGATTTTTTAAGGGATAATAGAAAATATCATTATTTTACTGGCATGGTATATAGTTCACAGATTTTTATACAAAAGAATAAGGATCTATTTATAGGTGAGGGAGGCCACTAACCAAGTCCAAATGGGTTCTAGAATTTTCCAGGTCCAGTTTGACTCAATTTGGACAAGACTTGGATCAGTTTGGCTCCCTTTTTTATTTGGTTTGATCCAGAAGAGAGGAGAGATAAAAATATCACAATTGTTTTGAATTAAAAACTCATCCACATGTGTGAATCAGGTGCCTACCTCAAGAGTCCCCCTCTCCTTACCAAGATGTCAAAAATGTATCATTATTCTAAAATATTTTATTTTTTAGTAATATCTCATAGTTTTTAACTAATAAACCTTGTACTCAGTCAACTCTTCATCTTATGTGAGCATTTACTCATTTTTGGGTATTTTCTTTTATTCTTTGGACTTATCTCATCCCAACACTTTGATTAACCCAATTGGCCCATTGGAACCTTAATTGGACCATAATCCAATTTTTTTTGAAAATGTAGACCCTTAGGCTAAGGTCCTTTATACGCATTTTCAACTAATTCCAAATGCACATTGGAAAGTTCTTTTTGGATTTCTGTTTCAGGGGAATCCATTTTAGACACAAGGAGGATTTTTATATCCAAAGATATCTCAATTTAGGATTATCTCTCTCTAGGCCAAAACAAGGTAAAACAAGATCTTTCTTCTGTTTCAGAGAGGGGAATAATTTCAAGAATAGAAGGGGAGGTTCTTACACCTTTACACCTCAAAAGCTGGAGGGAGGAAACTTACACTAATGCTGTGACGAAGAAATAAGGAAGTTAGAAGATGCCAAGGCCCTAGTTGAAAAATACCAACAAATTTATAAAGCTTAGGCCTAGGGCCAGCCGAGTAAGGGATACCATCTATCCACTCGATGTACCACCCCGCAATAGGGCCTTGAACCTACCCACCCCGATTCTGGAAAAAATTGAAGTAGACTCCCAAACAAACACAATGACTAGACTATTCGAGGAAAATGAGTTGGGGGGATCCATTCATTCTTTCCCCATGGAAGAATACAAGACACCTCGATGGGAAGAACACTCTATATCTAAGGAACCCAGGGATATAGGAAGCCTAGCAGCTGTGTTATCCATGCCTGTCCAGATGCCCTTGGGTAAGTTATTATGCAATTCACCCACCCTATGGACAAATGTAAAAGAATGGGTCGAAGGAGGTCTAAGGCCAATGGAGAATATGGATGAGGCTCTGCCACCCTTGGTAGAAAGTCCTTTAAGGCATACAAAGGAAACGCGAGTGGTTAAGATACTATTTAACCAACTAGGACGCTACTATGAGAGTGATGACATAAATGCTACCATTTCGATTCATCATAATGGATACCAGGCGCATTAGCCATCCTAGATGGTGGGGCAAGTGTCAGCATCATTACCAGACATTGCTGAGAAAATTGGGGTGGTAAGCGGGATCTAAAAAGAGCAGATCTAATCGTTAAGATGGCTGATGGAACATCTTCACAAGACCCATTGGGCTCTCGAAAAATGTGAAGTTCAAACTCTACATTTCAATATCGTCATACATTTGTGGTCATGGACTTCCTACGCCAACCTGATACATATGACATAATATTGGGACGACCTTTCATGAGGGAATCCAAATTGGTGCATGATTGGGATTTGGATCATGTGTATGTATGCAGGGACTCACAAACATTAAAGATTGATCTAAGAGCATGGAAGACACACCCCATGGAAGGGCAATTGTTCGATAATGACTCGGTCATCACAAACGGGGCAAACCACATCCCTACAAATATGCCAGCCCCCCACAGAGGGGGAAACCAAGGATGAGGAGGATACGGAGATGTATGCATCACTACCTCCCCCGGATTTCTATGAGAATTGGATGCATATGTTGGCCACAATTGATGTGATGCAACCTAAGCCTAGTATTTGGATTCTGGAAACATCCCTACGACTTCTATCTGCATGGTTGATTGGCAAACCATGGATGGGGAGTCAATGGAGGAGACATCAAGTACAGAAGGTACCGTGGCGCGAATTTGAACCAATAGTCAGTGCATAAGGCGATGGTGGAAACAAAAACAGTACCTCGCCCGACGAAACGCATTGCTGTGAAGCAAACCAACGATGCCTAATGGGGTTGAGATACCTTGAGGGGTTACAAGGGTACATGATGAATTCTCTAAGGATTGGGGCGAAGAGTTGAGTAAAATATCATTGGAAGGGAGGAATCTAGAGCAAAACACCTTAAGAAAACCGATACACCCAAACTTACAAAAACAGGACGCAGAAAACGCAACAAAGCCTTGGCAGAGGCAAAACATGAGGCCAAGAAAATCATGGAAGAAACAAAAAAAGACAATGAGGACAAAACGGATGTACTCTCAGTGCCTAACCATTTCAAGAACTATACAATTGATGATCGAAGAGTGTTCAAGTTAACAGCCACTAGGTTAAAAGAGGAAGGGTTGTTGACATCATACGATGGCCCGGCAGAAGTCAAGGAGGTTGATATTGTAGAATCAGGGGAAGAAGCAAGGCCCGTATATATTGCTAAAGATTTAACCTCTGCAGAAGAAGTAGAGCTTATTGCTCTTCTCACAAGGTCTTCTCACAAGGAATACAAGGATTGTTTCGCCTAAAACTAAGGAAATGAAAGGGGTACCGCCCGAGGTGGTACAACATACGATTCCAATTATGGAAGGATCACAGCTTGCAGTAGGCGGAAACCATACTAGATGAATCCAAAGTATGCAGCAATTGTAAAGGAGGAAATTAATAAGCTCATTTGCTACTGACTTTATCTATGAGATCGAACATACAGATTGGTTATCACCCATTGTGTAAGTGCCTAAAAAGAATGGAAAATTGAGAGTATGTGTCGATCTTAAGAAAGTAAATGCAGCCACTCGAAGGGACCATTACCTATTGCCATATACCAAACATGTCTTGGAGAAAAGAGTGGCTAGAAGGGAAGCATACAGCTTCTTGGATGGGTTTTCAAGGTACAATTAGGTGTCCATAGCACCAGAAGACCAACATAAGACTACCTTCAATACCATGTGGGTCGCTTACAAGGTCATGCAGTTTGGTCTTACAAATACCCCGGCAACCTTTCAAAGATTGATGTGAACAGCTTTTAAGGACTACTTGCAAAAGTGGTTGGAAGTGTTTATTGATGATCTATGTGCACATTCTCGATGGGAAGATCATTTGAACTGTTTGAGGAAGGTGTTTGAACGTTGCCAATTATATCGGATATCACTAAACCCTTTGAAGTGCCAGTTCTGGGTCAAGCATGGTGTGATACTAGGACACATAGTCTCAAAAAATGGCATATCCACTGATGATAGCAAGGTCAAGTTGATATTGGAACTACCACCTCCCACCAATTACAAAGGTGTGCAAAGGTTTATGGGTCATGTGGGTTATTATCGACGCTTCATCATATTTTATGCGGAGATAGCAAGACCCTTGTATAAACTGCTCATTGTCTTTGAGTGGACCAAGGAGTGTCAAGAGGCATATGATCGTTTGAAGCAAGCCTTGGCAAGCGCACCCATTTTGCGACCCCCCAATTGGGATCTTATGTTCCACGTACACATCGATGCGTCAAATTTTTCCATTGGTTGCATGCTAGTCCCCAACCTGGTGAATTCAAGTTGGACTGTCCAAATTGCTTTGCTAGTCGTCGATTGAATGATGCAGAGGTGAACTACACCACTACCGAAAGAGAAGGATTGGCCATGGTCTACGCAGTCAAGAAATACCAACATTATCTCTTGGCTAACAAATTCATATGTTTTGTGGACCATCAAGCTTTGCTATATTTGGTGAATAAACCTTGCACCATGGGAAGAATCACACGTTGGCTACTATTGTTGTTGGAATTTGACTTTACTATCATGATAAGGAAGGGAAAATAACATGTGTTGGCCGACCACCTATCCAGAGTTCCAAATGGAGAACCAACAGACCTCCTTGATGCTTGTCTATTCAAATTGGATCTATACCAGAGTGGAGCGAAGAGATTTTAGAGTATTTGGCTTATGGCTTCCCTCAGAATGTACCCTTAAATAAGGATAAGATGTGAAGGCTTATCAAGCTTGCAGCACCATATCAATTGATTTTCGATGAGTTGTATGGACTAGGCAAAGACAATGTGCTCAGATGATGCATAAGGGAGGATGAATTCGTGACCATACTGGAAGAGTCTCATTTCGGGATAGCAGGCGGGCATTTTGTCAGAGAAATTACAGCCCGGAAGGTGCTCCAAGCTGGACTCTAGTGGCCCACGTTATTCGGGGACACCAATGAGTTCGCCAAAAGATGTGAGGAATGCCAACGTTTTGCGATCCCGCAAAAAAGAGACAAGATGCCACTAACCCCCATCATTGTCAGGCAACCATTTGAGAAATGGGGAATAGATTTTGTGGGGCCTATAAGTTTGGCGGCTCATCCATCACAAGCGTGCTACATAATCACAGCCACCACTGATTATTTCACTAAGTGGGCGGAGGCCAGAACTTCAAAGAAAAGCGGATGTGCAAACAACTGCAAAATTTGTATATGAGCAAATCATATCACGATTCGGATGCCCATTGGAATTGGTGAGTGACAGCGGCTCACATTTCATTAATGAGGTGATTAATCAATTGCCTGCAGGATTCTTGGTAATCCATCGTAAATCGTCACCATACTACCCTCAAGCAAATGGTCAGCCAGAAAGTACCAACAATAAGATTTTGTGTACCATCCTGACAAAAATTGTGGAAGCAAGTCGAATAGATTGGGAGCATAAGCTTACAGCAGCTCTTTGGGCCTACCACACATCCTATAAGGTGGCAATAGGATATACTCCTTTCTGTCTAGCTTATGGTATTGAAGCGGTTATGCCCATGGAGTACTTAGTCCAAAGCTTAAGAATTGCTATACAAGAACATCTAACTGAAAATGCATTAGCTGAAAGGCTAATTAACTTGGAAAAACTGGATGAAACCCGGTTGATAGCATCACATGGACTCATGGTTGAAAAGTTGCATAGAAAACATTGGTTTGATAGAAACCTCAAGCAAAAAGAGTTAAAAGCAGGGGACCTTTTCCTCATGTATGGTGTGGAAGCACCAGGAAAAAGAAACTGAAATACCACGGTCTGGGACCATTCCGCGTATCAGAAATCACACCTTAAGAGGGTCTGTTCGAATAGAGACAATTGATGGCATCCAAATGGAGGGCTATATCAATGGGAGTAAACTAGAAAAATACTTTGGACCATTAACCCAGGAGATGCTCTTCCAGGAACACCTCTTAAAAAATTAGAAGCAATTAGCAAAAGAAAAGATCCATCAAGTGCAAGATGAGGCTAAATCTAGGCAAACAAAAACTAAAATGTAGAAGGACCTGATTCATGTCGATATGGCGTCCATAACCCTGGTGGATGAAGAGGATCTAAACATTGAACCAGCAAGTCTGACTCAAGTTGGGAGGATAGCCTTAGGCAAACCAAACCTGGAATACACGAATGCAAAAGTTTGTAGTGTGCACTTAACAACCACAAAGGCCGTTGGGTATTTAAATGTTAACATTTTTATTAGTAATCCCTTGGTTGGAAAGGTGTTTGTAATGCCTGCAGGTACAATGGAAGAGGAAACGATCTTAGGACGATCCTGGATCTATGCCAACAAGTGCAATATCCAGTGGGAAGACAGAACAACATCGCTAACCATCGGTACAAAAGTACTGTCCATACCATTATGGACCTCCTCAGCAAATCAGGGCAAATAAATCGCTGCAGAAGCAGTACTTCAGAAACTAGAATCTACACCCACCGTGTTCAAATTGCCTATACAAAGCCCAACATACAAGAGTACATACAAATGGGTACCCAAGATTCACCCAAAGGGTCAACCTGAGAAGAAGGAACCAATGAATGATGAACATTCTCATAAGAGAGCCCAGTTCAAAAGTCACAACCATTGACACCACCTACAAAGGGGCAGAAGGTCAAGAACTTGCAAAAGCCTCATGACTGTTGTCTCAACAGTGGATCCGAAAGGACCTACTGTGAGCACAAGGCTACTATCAAGGCAATACAACAATATGGCTACTTAAAAGAAAATCGATGTGACAGACGCCACAACAGGTTTGGATCAATATACAAAAGAAGGTAAGAGCTTTCAGCATCAACTCCCCAAAAGGACAAACCCCCCACCTGCACTTGTGTGGAGAAGGAAGCAAATTTAGCAACCTGAGTTGAGAATGACTCAAGCAACAACAATACCCACAGTAAATAAAGAATTGAACAATATGTGTGAAGGAAAAAACAAGGGTGTCCCTAGTATAAGCAATACACAACTAGACACCGTAACAAAAATATTTAATTGGGTGGAAGGAACACTAAAAATCTCCCAAAATAGAATTTAAAGAAATTTCATCAAACAATGCCTAAAAATACCAAAGAAAACCTTTGGTTTCCATGGTAAAATTACAAAGAAAAAGAAAATCAATGCATCATCATGTGCATGCGAGTGTGTTTAAGCACAAAAATTTGATTTTATAAACTTCACGTGAAACAACAGAAAAATACTTCACGACATGAAGTACCCAAAATGTTTCACGATGTGAACTATTTTTTATGTTTCACGCCTGAAGAACCCCAAACTGTTTCACGACGTGAACCATTTTAGTGTTTCACGTCATGAAAAAGTACAAGAAGTTCACACCGTGACGATAAAATGTGGAACCAATCACAAAATGACATGTGGATTGATCATTTAACGTAGCCGCCCTATCCGACGGCTACACTATAAAAGCGATTGTTTTCTTGATTTCGTCTCTTTCACTTGTGGTTACACATTATTTTTCATGGATTCCTTGCACGCTTTTGACTCTTTGCTCTTGACATCACCTTCCCGACTTCTCAAGGTGGGAGCTATACCCTTCCTTTCCTTCCTTTTTGATCTTTTGTTTTCGTTGTTGTTTCTTTTGAATGTATAAATTTTTTGGGATGGATGTTTAAAGTATCTCTCTTTTGATTGCTGATTCATGGATTGATAAACAAATGAAAACGCAAAATGCAAATCCACCTTCCATGAAAAAACTGCATGAAAACATAAGGTATAGAAAACAAATAAAAACAAGCTTTATTGTCATGTAAGTATGTAAAAGTCTGCAATTTCACGGGAGAACTTCATGTCCCAGACCTTCACGGGAGAACTTCAGGTCCCAGACCTTCATGGGGGAACTTCACGGGAGACCTTCATGGGAGAACTTCATGTCCCCAAGTCTACAACTTCACGGGAGAGCTTCACGTCCCAAACCTTCATGGGGGAACTTCATATCCCCAAGTCTGCAACTTCACGTCCTAGACCTTCACGGGAGAACTTCACGTCCCAAAACTTCACGGGAGACCTTCAAGGGAGAACTTCACGTCCCAAAACTTCACGGGAGACCTTCAAGGGAGAACTTCACGGAGACCTTCACATCCCAAAACTTCACGGGAGACCTTCAAGGGAGACCTTCACGGGAGAACTTCACATCCCAAAACTTCATGTCCCATACCTTCACAGGGGAACTTCACGTCCCCAAGTCTGCAACTTCACGGGAGAACTTCACGTCCCAAACCTTCATGGGAGAACTTCACATCCCCGAGTCTGCAACTTCACGGAAACCTTTCACACCTTCAAATTCACACATTTTACTATATGGGAAGGCCATCACGAATCTTTCACTAACATACTAACACTGCAAAAAAAAGAAAAAAAGGGGGGGTGGCTTCCACCAGCATTCGAGTGATAATATATGCTTGTATAGATGTCTATGTCAGAATCTAAGTCCTTGGAGCAACCACCTCCAACACAAGCCACCAGTGCCACAGGGTCCCATGCCAGCAAGCTGAGGAGAAACTTCTTGGGCCCTTACGCCCAGTCCTTCTAGGAGGGAACTCTCATCAGAAGATAGGTCATTACACCACATGGGAAAATCACTCTGGAGTGCCACAATAAGGAATGCCTCCATCTGTTGGAAGATTCGGAAGTAAAGGATAAGCTGGAAAAAGTCAGCCTCGGTAGAATGGCTACAGTGTTACCTAGAGGGATCAACACAGACCTCTGCGCATAATATCTCCATACATATGACAAGTAGACAAAGAGAGAAAAAATTACAAAGGCAGATGGTACCACGAAAGAACTACTCATAACAAAAGACCTTATTAGAGACGCCTTACAGCTCCCCGTCGCGTGGCAGTCAGGGCCCATAGACACACAATAGATACAATGCCCACCAAGGAGATGCTAAAGAGAGATTCTTATAACTCCAATGGGACAGAGTACGAGAACATCAAGGATAGCCATGGAGAAAGCTTGTAGGGCAATGTCTTTGATGATGCAAATCAAACCAGTTGGACAGGTATAGCAGGGTCAACCTTAACAGAATTGCCAAAGCACATGAAGAAAAGGAGGACGATTGGGCCTTTTTTATGCACAAAAAGAAATGGAAAATTATCTCAAGGCACATCAGTCCAAGGTCAGTAACCCATACTTGTTAACATAAATACTTAACCATGTGGCACAACGGGCAGTAAAAGATGAACCAGAGGAAAACTTGTCACTAGCCCTAATCCCCAATCAACCTACCGAAGCTACTGGAAGGGTGGATGAAGGACAAGCAGTGTTAATGGAGACATAACAGCTCATAGTCAATCAAGAAAGAAGAAGACTGACAAAAGGATGAGAGGACTAGTGGATGTCACCACACAGAATCTCAACAATTGGAAGCAGCTGTGGCATCAGAGATCAAGACATACCAAGAGGCTCTCCAAGAAAAACTACAAAGCCCTACTATGCAGGAATAACACCAGCAGCTCTCCCGCCCTGCACAACAAATATTCAAAGACCTCTCCCCGCTAAAGGATTCACAACTAGCGGAGATGCACACAGAGGAAGTTGGAGAACAAACACTAAAAGATTATACTTTGGAAGGACCAGTACACAAGGAGGCATCAGTTGCACAACAAGAATTAGAGAGGCCAGCAGAATCTAGTAAGAGGCCACACTCCCCAGAGATGTCCAGGCCAAGAAAACAAAGAAGATTAGATGAAGATGAGCCACTGCTGCATCTTGGTTCCTTCAAGGAGATGGAATCTCAACAATTCCTCCAGGATACCTTGGAAGGCCTCGACACACTCCTCAATGATCCCCATACAAAAATTAGTGTGGCCACTAGTACCAACTGGGAATAGGAACAGAACGTATGGCATTACCATTTGTTGACAACACACATGCTGCACGACAGGAACACTAGCCTATGGAATCAGCTACAAGAGGCCAACGCCCAAACACAAAGTGTGAAAGATACCTTGGCGGAAGCAAAGGAAACTCATAAAGAAGTAATCATAAGGAGTTTACAAGATGTAGAACAACAAGAAACAAGATACAGTGCATTGGAGAGTAACAACTTGGTTTTGAGTCAAACCATTTTACAAAAAATAAATGAGAATACTGACTTGAATGCAAGGCTGGAGCAAGCAAAGGAGCAGATACAAAAGGAGATAGCTCACACAAAGGGCCTAACAACTAGGCATGCCAAAGAAATGGAGGAGTACCAGGAGAGCGCAAACCATATTGCAACAGATATGCTTCGACAAACAGATAGAGCTCCTCAAACCAACCTCAAAGAATAACAAGAAAGAGTACAAGGACTACAATAGGAAGAACGAGAGTAAGTTAACAAAGCACAAGCAGAAAAACTAAAGGCTTTCAATGAAATAATCATCGCAAACCAAACAGCGGTGCAAAGAAGCTAAGAAACAATATCACAACTAGAAAACCAATTACGGGACGCACAAAGATTGGCAACACAACAGGTAGTTCAAATTACTAAAGCCAATCAAAGAGAAGCTACTGCCAGAAGAGCACAAGAAGTGGCAACAAGAAGATTTGAAGCGCTCGATGTTGAACGGATGATCAGAGAAATGACCATTTCTAGAGAACCCAGCAACGCTGATATCCGCATGGAAGAGCTGACCCGCCAACTAGCCACACAGGAAAGGAGTCAAAGACCGGAGCCCACAGATGACTTACGTACCCTCCTTGAGCGCGCCTTGAAATTGGGACAATTGCCAAAGAGTTTTTTCTTCATGATGGGCTTGGCTATGGCCAAAAAGGCATTGTATTTTTTTCACCCATTGGTATGAGGGTTTCCCTACCCAAGCTCACCTAGAAGCTCAAAATGGTTGTTGCGTGATGTGTGCATGAGCGATGCACGTATGAGGTGCATGCACATGGGTTGGTTCCCACCCAAACTTCCATGTTCAAATCGGACTTAGTGGCTGTGAGCGAGTTGGCTCAAAATGGACTTGGTGTCTAAGATGGTAGACACACGCACACATGATTGGTTGATGGACACTCCAATGTATCATTGAGGGGGAGTGTTGAGAGGTAGCAATTGCATTTGTGCAATGCTACATTGATATGGGTGATGGATGATGGGTGAGTTGTGGAACACCTTGATTAAGAGGAGGTGTTGAGAGATGTCATCACGGTATTGTGTGTATGTGGGAAAGCACCCTAAAGGTGCAAGATATTGTGGCAAGATAGGAATGCCACATATAATATTGAATGGTGTGTGAGTGTTGACCAAAAGAGTGAAAAAGGAGTTGCCACATGGATGATGACATGTAAAGTGGGATAAGGCTAGAAAGCCTACATCATTGTATGGTTTATTGTGAATGCAATAGAGCAATAGAATTGAGTGTTGATGTAAAATCTCTCTCTCTCTCTCTCTCTCATGGAGTTTTTAGTGTGGTTTAATCTACCTTAATTATGTTGCTTAATCATTGTCTATCACCATGATCAATCCCATTTTAGGATTGTTAACAATGGTATCCTCACATGCATCAACAACAACGAAAGCAAACATGAAAACCCTCATAACAAACAACCTTTGCTACTACAGATTCACGATATTATCATCTTGTGGTTTCTCAGAACCTTAGGTTCATGAACCTGTAGTTTCACGAAACCTAACCGGTTCACAGCTAACAAGTTCACGGAACCTCACTTTTTCATGGAACCTCAACGGTTCACGGCTAACCAGTTCACGGAACCTCACTTTTTCATGGAACCTAACTTCACGGCTAACTAGTTCACAAAACCTCAATGGTTCATGGAACCTCACTTTTTCACGAAATATCACTGGTTCACGGAACCTAACTTCACAGCTTGCAGGTTCACAAAACCATTCTAACCCTGCACTTCACGCCATAGCCTTCACCTGTCTATTAACACACCCTACAATAACACACTCCTCAATTCAACTAACCGATTACCCATTAACCCCCCCCCCCCCCCAAAAAAAAGAGAGAAGAAAGATGGTATATCAACCCCACCAGTCCGAAGACTAATGTGCTGTTCATGTACAGATGTCGGGCTCAAAGTCGAAAGCTCTCTAAACACCAACTACGACTCAAGCCAGCACCACTGGATCCCCAACAAGTCAGAGAAAGAGGCCAGTGTGGGTCTCGAAGTTAAACTTTTTAGGCCCTTATGCCCAGGCCTTCCATGAGGCCATCATCATCAACAAAGATGCCCTCACGGCCCATGGAAAGGTAGCCCTACATTACCACAGCCTAGAATGCCTCCAAATTTTGGAGGAGGCCAAAGTCAAAGCAAAGCTGGACAAGGTTAGTTTGGGAAAAATGGCACACAGATACTCCTAAAGAAGTATCGACACAGAACTCTGCATCGAATACCTCAAGACCTACGACAAGGGCACCAAAAGGGGAACTATCATCAAAGCTGACGGCACTAATGAGCAACTCCTCATCACAGAAGAGCTCATACGAGATGCTCTGCAGCTCCCACCTGTAGTCAAGGTCCACGCCCACGCCATCAACAAAATGCCTCTGGACGCAATGCTCAAGAAAAGTTCTTACAACTCAAATGGGGCCGAGTATGAAAACATCCGTCATGAGACTACGAAAAAAGCTTGCAGGGCCATGTCCTTGATGATGCAGGTGAATCCCGTGGACAGATATAACATGGTGTCTTTGAACATAATTACAAAGGTACATGAGGAGAAAGAAGAAGACTAGGCCTACTGTGTCCATAGAGAGATGGAGAACTACTTTAAGGCCCACCAATCCAAAATCTGTAACCCGTAAAAACTCACACAAGTTCTAAATCATGTAGCAAAAAGGCCTCTCCCCTAGAGCCCGAACCAGTGGAGCACTTTGCAGTTGGCACTGCTACCAGAACAACCCACATTAACAGGCTGAAGATATGCAAGAGGGGCAGGCTATCTTGATGGTGGAGACCTAGGCAATCATGAAGGAAATCAAGAGGGGAGAAGGAAGAAGATAGATAAGAAGATGAGGGGAGTAATTCCAGACATAGTCACAAAAGATTAGGGGTGGAAGTGGCCTAGGAAATCCAAATATACCAAGAGGCATTGTAAGAGACCACTATCAGCCAAGCCACACAAGAGCGTCTACAATAAGTTACTCCTCCGACAAGCTCGGCTCAACTAATATTTATAGATCTATCCCCCCTCAAAGAATCAGCTCTGGCAGACACGCCAACAAAGACAACGCCTGAACAAGAAGCACCAATATAGGCTGAGGAAAGATAAGGCGTTGAGGCGGCCACAACTCAAGTACAAGAAACACAGGCCCCGATTGAGGCAAGCAAAAGACAACAAAGTCCAGAGCTATCCAGTCCAAGCAAGAGAAGGCGGTTGGAAGATGAAGTAAGAATACCCCAGCTAGCCTCCCTACAAAAAATGGACTATCAACAATTCTTGCAAGAGACCATGGAAGGACGAGATGAGCTACTCAACCAACCATAGACAGGGCTGGAAGAAGAAGCAAGCACAATTGCAATCTGGGAGCAAGAACAAAAGGTCTGGTGGTGCCACCTCCTCACAACGCACATGCTCCATGATCGTAATGCCGCTCTTTGGAAACAGGTTAATGATGCATGCACACAAGTGCAAACATTAAGAGACCACCTAACAGAAGTTGAAGATACGCATATAAGGATGTAATCATGAAGAGATTGAAGGCCACGAAGGAGCAAGAGAATAGGTATGGAAAGAAATAACATGGTCCCTCAGCCAAACAATCGTGCAAAGAATCAATAAAAATGTAGACCTCAAAGAAAAATTAGAACAAGCTAAGGAGCAGCTTCAGAAAGAGGTCACCCACACCAGTAAGCTCACTACACTTCATGCCCAGCAAATACAGGAGCTCGAATCCAACCCCGGGGCCAAAGAAGAAGACTTGCAAAGCCAAATCCAGTAGTTAACCTCACAAACTAAAGGCAGCAAAAGGAGAGGGCAACTCATTTAGAGCAAGAGCAGGAACAAACAAACAAGGCCCATGCAGAAAAGATTAGAACACTTAACGACACAATAAGTGCAAGCCAAGCCAAAGTACAAAGGAAAGAGTTGGCACAACAAGAGACAATGGCGTAGCTTACACAACAACTACATGACATTCAGAGGCTGGCTGCCCAAAGGCTCCAACAAATCACTGAAGCTCAAGAAAGAGAAGCAACGGCCATGCGTGCCTAAGAGGATGCAACCAGAAGATTCAAGGAATTAGATGCTGCAAGGACGGTCTGGGAAACAACAATTTCAAACCTCCTCTCAGCAACACTGACTCTCGATTATAAGAGTTAGTAGAGCGTTGACTGGCGATCCAAGATCAAAGTCTGCAGTCGGAGCCTAATGATGATCTCCGTCTCCTCCTTAAGCGTGCCTCCGAGTTGGGTTAGCTGCCAGTGACTCCTCAGGCCTCTCCTCAAACTCTCACCTTGTTTTTGTCTACACTAACATTCTCTTTACTTCAATATGACATAAATCTCTCTGAAGCTATAGGCCTAGGAGAACTAACCCTAATTAAACAAAATATTGAAAGAGATGTTGACCCTACCATAATAATGGGAATTTTGCGAGGAGACTTAGTATTAACTAATCCACAAGACATCTTCTTCTACCCTTTATATCCTATAGTGCTAAACCTTCATAGTTAGTGTTGCATTCTCCAAAATTCAGAAATTTTGGACAACAGTGTCAAAAAATTAAACCTGTTTGTCCCAGATGACATTCCTGAGACGCCGGCCAACTATGAGGTAGTAGCACATAGTTACCAGTGGATTATAAGTCATGGGTGGCTTGAAGTATATAACACTCACCAGCATCTAAATTTATGTGAGTTCAATATCATCCTTTTGGCATTCTAAAACTCTACTCTAATATCTACAAGCACTTAGAAGCCATGCTAACAAATGTACAATACAATTTTGATCCTAATCCCACTATCAATTCTGAAGAGATTCTGGATTTACAAGAATTTATAAAGTCTCACAAGCCTAACCACCCACCCCCTAGCAAAGGTCAGGGTCAAGAAGAATCCTAACCACCCACCCCCTAGCAAAGGTCAGGGTCAAGAAGAATCCTCTTCCTCATCTTCAAAATCAACTTACCCTGTCTATTCTAATGTCGCTAATAGTAGTAAGCTACTTAACCCCTATCCTAGCATGCCACCTCCTAACACATCTCAAGCTGACTGCATTTTCTCAACCTTCAATCCTCCAGAAAAGGATTTTCCCACTAACCCTCTCTCCCCCGAGGAGATACTCGCACCTCACCTGTCTCCACCACAAGGCACCCTCAAGAGGTACGATATCCTATCCCGTAGGATAATATTGAGGCATTCACTGATGACACCATTTTGGAATCTTTGTCAGGTGAAGAGTACGAGGGTTTCATTCATGTGGGAAACCCTCTTTTGAAGCCAAAGTTAATGTTCAAGGTCCTCTCATGATGTAGATCATTCCTTTTGAGCCAACTAGACGAATCATGCTTGAAGCTTACTCTGAGATCACCCCAACAAAACAACACAATGTGCTATACCCCCTCCGAGCTCCACGCCCTGACTTAGAAGAATTAATTCCTTTGGCTGGAGAGGGCACATTATGGGCAAATGTGGCAAAGCACACAAAGTTGCTTAAACCTCTAGTTAGCTGATCAGTTGGAAATAAGGATCGTTACATTCATGATCAGCTTACTGCTTCTGCAGGTGGAGGAAAGCAAACCCTGTACACACAAGAGGCGGCTATGCCACCATAGTCACTGATGAAGGGCAACCCAAATTGGAAGATTTTAGCATACAACCAGATTGGCGGAAAGAGTACCTGACAATTCTGGAATACAGCCAGATCTATATAGGCACGCCACCAACACAACGGGTTGATCCTTTATACATGCTAGTAAAGAGAAGATGGACACCGCTGGAATTTAAGGAAGCCAAAAGGCACAGCTCACATGTTTGCTACAACTTCCCAGTCTTCATGCCATCAACATTTACAAACATACAGGAGTAAAGATAGCAAATGCTTACATGGATACGCGCATGGTGCAGAATTCCAGACCGAGCAATTGTGGCTAATGTCTGATTTTTAAAATTGTTGGTGGTGCTGATTGATCAACCCAAGGATCCCTACAATGGCTATGAAGCTGAACAATTGAAGTTTGACATGAACCAAGGGCCATCTGATAGGGGCATTATGCTCTACTACCATCGACTGAGATGTCTTCCGGGCTACATGCATGTAACATTCAAAGACATGGTGGATACAGGATTTTGGTTGGCGATCCCACTCAACATTCGAACACTCAGAAAGCTTCAGTCCGAAGAAATTTCTACCAACATGAGTTCGGTGACCAAGTCTTTAGACCTCGGTAAACAGGTTCATGGACAGAACCTACATTAGGAAGGGGGGACGTTAATCCCATTTTAGATTAACAAACATGATCCTCCAATTGAGGACATTAATAAGTGTCATAAAATAGCACTATAAAAGTTATACATTATGAGATATTGGCCACCCAAGGCCTAGTTAAGTAAGTTTTAGGCACCCAAGGCCTAGTTAAGTAAGTTTTAGGCACCCAAGTGTGAATAAGGACCAAATGTATATAAGACGTTTTCTCATAATGAAAAGACACAATCCCCTTTGTGCTATAGAGATCTCTTCCTTGTGTCTTGAGAGAGATTGAGAGAGAGAGAGAAAGCATTCTAGCATTATTCCTCTTCTATGCTTGTGTGATACATGCTTATGTGGAAGAGTGAGAGAGTGATTGCCTTATGCGATGGTGCGAGCGACTCTAATGTGACAGCGTAGAGGTGGAGCTTGGAGCTTAACAAGTGAGCTTGGAGGCCTCAAGGGACTCAAGTTCAAAGCATTGATAAATGCCCTACGACAGTTGTGATCTATTGCTCATCGTTTAGGTGAATGCATTGAGTTCCCTCTTGGAGGTGTGGTAGCCCATAACACCCCTACTGCATTGAGTTCCCTCTTGGAGGTGTGGTAGCCCATAACACCCCTACTGCACCTGAATAACTGCGCTTCATGTCTAATCAATCCTACCCAAAACTTCTTCTTTGGCTCAACACCTATGGATCCTCAACATCAACTACCACTCATATAACACATGATCCCAAAGCTCTAATGAAAAAAGAAGACAAAGCATAAAAAGAAAAAGTGAGAACACTACAACCTGATGAGTTAACATCTACGGGAGACAAGATACCCATCACAATGTCTTGACAAAAATGATAGAGCTTCATGAACATCGCCATTGACATACAACATCTCAGAGCGCAAGCAGTCTCCATGCGTGTTGCCTCCTTGTCCCTCCTAAATCCCCCCCTCGCCACTTGCTTACTAACCGCATTATTTTACTAACTCCTCTTTAATCATACCACCTACCACACTGGGACACTAGTCATTAAGTATACTTCCCACGACACGTTAGGGTACCTTCACAAGATTCCATGAATAGACAATGCATATACATCATATGAATATAATTTCCAAATAGTAAAACATGATTTACAAGATTCCATAAATAGACAATGCATACACATCATATGAATACAATTTCCACACCGTAATCCATGAACCTATATGGTACCTTCACAAGATTCCATAAATAGACAATGCATATACATCATATGAATACAATTTCCAAATAGTAAAACATGATTTTATGTATCACGCACATATCCAAGCAGTGCACAAGCTCGACAAGGCTTCATAGCTCTCCAATCGATACTTTGAGTAAGTCAAATTCCTTTAACTATTGTGAGTATATCCTTGAGAAGTCTTCCAAAGACAACTCCTTTTATGCATTTTTCTTATAATTTCACTATTTTTCCTTAGGATATTATAACTCCTTAACTATGTGGTCATCTATCATAATTTTAAGCTAGATTTTACAGTACAATGGGGATCTTCTAAGGTCATCTACATAGTTTCTCTTATTTGAAATTCATCACCTTGATGCTTATAATCTTTGAGGGTATTATGGTCATAAACCTAGAATTTTAGGATTAAAAGGGTTCTTTTTCTACAATCTTTAGTCTAGGCCTTTGGTCTCACTTAGAAGATATCCTAGGGTCATTATAAAATCACCTTAAGTTCTTTAGTATTTCTTTTTAACTGAACTTCTTTCTTACATTTTTAGGGTGGGGTGTTAAGTCATAAATATCCTAGGACACATTTAAGCCTTTGATAGTGTATATGTGCATCCATGCACATCATCCTTTTAGGTTAAAGCACCTGTAATCTCTAACCTAATAAGTGGTATTTTTTGGCTTGAATTGTCCCTAATATTGTATTGAATTATATTAATTTACACCCTAAGAGTTGATCATGAAAGTTAATCCTTTTTTATGGGATGGTCAATGGAAAATCCATTGGCCCACCGAGAAGTGGGTGCGATGTCTTCATTGCATTTTAACCTGGAGAACATTGCATAAAATCATGTCACTAGTAAAGTTTCCTTCACCTATGCCAAAATGGGCGTATTCAAGAGCAGAGACAAAGTCATCTTCATGCATGCATTTACTCATGATCCATCTTGAGCTTTCTTTTTATAAACGAATTCCCACTACCAAAATTGATAAGGGGGAACCTTCCTAAATGAAGTGTCTGGTTGAATCCTTTTTTATGGGTTAATCAATGGGAAATGCATTGGCCAAGAAGTAGGGGCAATGCCTTCACTCCATTCTATTACATGGTCAATGTGGAATAGTGGAGTGTCTTGAAGATCATCTTTCACTCCATTCTATTACATGGTCAATGTGGAATAGTGGAGTGTCTCGAAGATCATCTTTCACTCCATTCCGGTACATGGTTAATGTGGAATAGTGGCCAAGTAGTGGACTACCCAGAAGTGGGAAATATCTTGACTCCATTCTGGTACATGGTCAATGTGGAATAATGGAGTGCCTCATGAAGATCATATTTCACTCTTAGAAGGGTTTCTCCATTTGGAATTCTAGAAAGGGTGGCCGGCATGGACATGCATAGACCCCTTTTGCACAAGGATGGTGAAATTGAACTACAAAAAAAAAGGCAACCATCTAGTGATGTGCCCCATGATGAAAGGCTTATTCACCAAATAAAGCAATAAGACAATATTAGATAATTTGGGAAAAATCTCATACTTTGGGAATTACTTTTTCAACATAGTTTTGTCCATATCTTGAGCATATTAACTCCAGATTTGTCAGACATTATAGATTTAGATTCTACTCTTTAAGATCTTTCTAATGATATGTCACATGATGGGGTTTTGAGACAAAAGCTTGGATACCCTATAACTTCATATTACAATTCGGAGATGGTTTGATACTCCAATCATTCCATACAGATTTGTTACCTTTGGTTTAATGTAATTTCTGGTAAAATTATGTTGATAAATCTATTGTAATCATCACCTAAACACCAGATTGAGTTGTAAAAGGGTAGACACTGCCCTTGAATCTTGAAATCGGATCAAGAGGTAAGACCCCCTTCACATCATCATGAGTACGGTACAAGAGATAGCCAAATTTAATGGGGAGCAGTTCTACACATGGCAAACAAAAACCATGTATTTGCTCATGAGGAAAAATCTGTGGGGGCTAGTTGAGGGAAGAGATGAATGCCCAGAGGTGAGAGGGGAAAATGAGTGGAAGAGCAGGAATGAAAAAGCATTGGGACTTATCGCACTTAGTTTAAATGATGAAATCATTCATCACATCATAGGGATACAGTGGACAAAAGATGCATGGGATGAAAATAAATTATTTGGCACACAAATCTGTTAATGCAATTCTACAAATTGGATATGAAGGAAAGTGAACCTTTAATCACACACTTGAACAGATATAAAAGCATTGAGCAATAACTGGCAGCTATTGGCAAAAAGGTAGAAGATGATGAGGCACTATAGCAGTGCTTCTAAAGAGTGTGGACAAAGGTGAATATGAAAACATTGTAGCAACATTAAAGAATGTACCTGAATTGAAGCTACACGAGATAGAAGGAGCTCTACTAGAGCAAGAGACCAGAGGCAAAGAGAAGAAATGGCTGGACTCAACAGCAGGAGAAGAAAAAGCATTCCTCACCTGAGGAGGATTCTCTCGAGGACGAGGACGAGGAAGAGGCAGAGTAGGAGGAAGGACCTTCACTTGCCACAACTGTGGAAAACTAGGACACATGGCAAGAGACTGCTAGAGCAAACCCACCAGTGGAGAAGGAACGACATCGGCAAACTTCATGGAAGGAAGTGGAGTCAGATCATCTTTTTTGAGAGAGAGAGAGAGAAAGAGAAAGAGAGAGAGAGAGAGAGAGAGAGAGAGAGAGAGAGAGAGAGAGAGAGAGAGAGAGAAATCCCACAACCCAATGTAACCTGCCCCAACAGAGTAAAACCACCCTTGAGCCACCGATGATGTAGGCCATGTGATAGATGTATGTGTGAGCACTTTAGTCAAGGTCACGGGTCACGGCGGGCACTTGTAGTAGCCTTGGACACATATATATAGAGAGAGAGAGTGTGTCAAGGACTATGAGTTTAGGGACTTAAGGCACTCGTCTCGCGGACTATCAAGTAAGAGGGAAACTTGGTATAGGGTCCAGGTGTGCTAGGAGTATTCACTTGAGGGGAGGTGTTGAAATATACAAGTGAATAGGGTGTGTGCGGGAACAAGTCCAAGAGGCTGTAAAAGAGAATCTGTAAATGTGAGAGAACCTATGAAAAGGTGAGAAGTATCTACTGGGAGAGAATAAAGGGTAGCATGAGGAGATTTAGGAGGTGTGGAGATATTCTGGGAGAGGTGGAGAGAATCAAGCAAAAGAGGTGGAGTGAATCAAGGAGAAATCAGTGGGATTGGATGCTTGGATGTAAACCCTATAAATTGAGGCATTGGCCTAATGAGAATTTGTTGGTTTTTGATTACCTATGCCTACATTAAGCTAACAGTTAATTGCTCATTAATAGTGTTAACATTTTTAAGGTTTACACACACTCTAAGCTTTGTGTTCTTTTTGAGAGAATTCACTATAAAAAACACTCACTCATTGTACTTGATCTTGTACACAAGTCCAACGTCAATGAGTTTATCTAGCTCTTCTTTGGCCATTTGACCATAATTAGGATTCATGTGACAGCAGGGTCTTTATTTGGATGGTTTTATAGTAGAGGGAGGGCTTGTTTCACCACTTCTTGAGGAATTCCCTTCATGTCAGTCTAGTTCTTGGCGAACACATCTTGAAATTCCATGAGTAAGGTTTCTCTCCTTCTTGCTCAAGGGTGAGGACCTTGGCAATGAACATTAGCTTGGGTTCTTCACCTCGGCCCCGCCAGCAGCAGCAGCAAGATTTATTTCCTTGACCTTGATGGTGCCATCATAAGAAGCTTCTTTGAGCCTTCTCACATCATGTACCACTCTATCCTCGATGTTGTAGGAATTAAAAGACTCAGCATTTACCTCAGATCTTCCTCGCGAGCTCTTCTTTGCCTCAACCTTAACCTTATTGAGATTTAATCCTGCCACTTAGGCTTGGTCAAGGATCGTGGACTCCTTATCACTTTTATAGACCATTGCCTTTGTCTGAATAGTGACCTTGGTTAAGTTAGCTTCCCACACCACTATTAAGTATAGGTTTCATGTGAATCCACGACTTTAATATAACAAAGCAAGTGAATATGCATTTCCATGGGAAGAAGTTACTTCTTAGGCTTTCTATGAGGTTTTCTCCTCGGTCGAGTGACTATGGGTAACACAAAGGTCCTCACTAGATAAATCACTAGCTTCTCTTGGCTTGAAATTGCAATTTTCTCCCAAGAGGAATGATGCACTTAGAATGAATAGGGAGGTGGTTTCCATCCCATCTAGTCATGTAGACCTTGTTCCAAGATTTTGTGGAAGAGTGCCCATGGTTGCCAAGACATGGGACCAATCCTTGGAGGCATTAGGCTCTAGGAGAGGCTTATAGTCTTGGTTCTCATCTTCATAGTCCTAGTTCTCATCTTCACTATCCAGAAACTTGTTAACCATTTACACATGTTAACCGAAGTGGTTCAAAATAGTTGTGTTAGACTCATTAGTGAGAATCAACCCATGGGATCAGTCTTCCTTGTCTTTCAACTTATCTTTAAGTGTCGATTGCCTTTGTGGTTGCCTTTGTATATATAGATGTAATCAATTTCCTAATTATAATCCAACCTTGCTTCTCTCATGTAAGGCCTTCCAAGGATCATTATGTATGACCCTTTTCTCTAAAAATACATCACCACAAATGTGTGGTGAAAGCTTACTCCAAAGGTCTTGATTTTTAAACTTTGTAGGATGCCTGTGGGTTTGGTTGTGTTCCCACTCAACAAGCTTCACTAATGAGGCTTGTGCCTATTATTAACGGGCTACCCCACCCCTCCCAACAATCCTTAGTAATTGTGTTAACACCAGCACAACCATCCAAAATTGTAGAGACCAAAGTCCCTTGTACTTAATAGGTGACATTACATTCATTTTGTCACTTTTCAAAATAGTGTCCCAGATTATTCTTGGGCACTTTGAGCTATCCTTTAGTTTTGGCTATAGAGGGAGGGTGCTTAATGGTGGAGCATGGTTCATCCTCTTCCTCCTTAGGTTTAAGTGTTCAGTTGGTGTGGGAACTTAAATTCCCATTCATCCAGTGTAATAAGTCTCTCCTCCAATTTCCTTATAAAAGAGTACTTATTAGACTTGGACTTCCAAGGACAAGAAGGATACGAGGCTTGCTATGTCCCCACATAGGTGATACACTCATCACTGGATTCATACTCACTCTGAGGTTGTCTAGGACTTGCTAATGTGTAAGGTATGTGTAGTGATCCTTCCCTAAGAGATAATGCCTACAAAGGGGATGAGATAAAGTCATTGCTGATCACCTTGAAGAAGATGTTACATTGGCTATGGTGGCCCATGGAGGACCGAATTTCACCTCACCCTATTGAGTCCTCCCTCACTGCATCTAGTAATTTGGGGATTCGTTAGATTGGTTCTAGAGAAAGAGGCTCCAAAATAGTTCTATTTTTACAGGCTCTTAAGAATGGACACATGTTTGTTTGAGGCCTTGGGCAAACTCTGATATTCCCTCACTGGGTCTATGATTGGCTCCGGGATAGGGTCTATAATACATTCAAGTAGGTTTAGTAGTTTATACTCAACCACTTTCTTTTAACAATGGATTTAGTTTAGCCTGGACCTTCCTTAGGCAAGGTTAGTGGTTCCCTCTCGACAACTTTCTTTAACACTAGCATTTGCTTAGCCTGGTTATTCCTCAGAAGCTCTTGGTTGTTTCATTCTCTCTTTCTCCAACATAGGGTTAGGATATTCCTTAAGTTTTTTTGAAAGGTTTTTTTAGTTTATCAATTTCATTTCTTTGGGAAGAGTGGGTTTTAGTGGGACATTGCTAGCTATCTCCACAAGGGAGGTGGCTTTGGATCTCTCATCCGAACCACTTTCAATGGCAAGACATCATTGCTCTTGACAACTAATAAATAGATTTCCTACTATCACGATCTCCTCTCCAATCTGACTCACAAAATCCAATCAAGGAATTGCATGATTTGTAAGTGATGTCATACTACCCAACGAGACCTTTAATGTATTTCAACACCTGTATCCCTGCCTTCCAATGGTTCTCTTTGGGCTAATTTAAGAACATGCTAAGGACACCAAAATTGTAAAGCTGATGTCAGGCTATGTATTATACACAGAAAGATCAAACTCCTCACCAACTTCCTATACTCCTTCACATCCACAAATGGAGAAGTCTCTTCCATAAATGACTTTGCATCACCCTCCATGGCTCTAATCACTGACTTACACACTCAGCTATGCTAAATGCCTTCAAAATTTCTCTTGCATACTTTTGCTGAGAAATGAAGAGTTCATTTGACTCTTGCCATACCTCAATCCCCAAAATAGAAATGCACAAGCCCAAGGTTTGTCATATCAAACTCTGAACTCAACATCTCCCATGTCTGTCATGGTTCCTTATCTCATGAGATAAGTCATCCAAATAAAGGACAATGATCATGTCTGTCATGACTTATCTCATCTCATGAGATAAGTCATCCAAATAAAGGACAATGATCATGTATCTATCTTACTTATAAAAAATGTATAAATTTGTATCTCATAGGCTTTTAGAAAGACTAGTACTTATAAAGACCAATATTTACAAAGACCAGTACTTTACGAAGACCAATAATTTATAAAGGAAGCATGTCACTATACATGAGGGGCCTATTTGAGCCCATACAATGCCTTCCAAAGTTTGCACACTTGTTTTTTGAATTGAGTATCTCAAAATCAAGTGGCTGTACCACATAAATCTCCTCCTTGAGATGGTCATTTAGAAATGTTGATTTCATACCAGCCACTTCCCATGAGCAGCCAAGGCAGCTGTTCAAATAGTTGTCAATCTAGTCCTCGGACAAATGTCTCCTAAAAGTCAAACCCTTCAACTTGTGCACACAACCCTTCACCCCATGAGCCTTGCCTTGTACTTATTCAATGTACCATTAGACTTGTACTTGGCATTCCAAACCCACTTGGTGTCAATAACCTTTCTTTTTGCACGATGGTCCACAAGATCCTAAGTGCGGTTTCTCAAAATTTAGTCAAAGTATAACTCCATGGCCCCCTTTTAGTTTGGATCTACTACTAATGCTTCCTCCAAGCTGGCTAGCTTCTATACTTTCATTATCTTACCCATCAAGGCCGTTATGATAATATGAGAGAAGGCCCTCTTTTTCTCCTCTATTCTCTTAGATCTAGGAAGACTTTCTTGAGCTACTTACTCTTTTCCAATCAGCGCTTTCCAACTCAAGAACTTCTTCACCCATTTCGGACATTGCCCCTTATGAGATGTTATAGGCTTATCTTCTTTATCATATGATGAATCCACTATTTGTGGAGTTCATGCTATCACTACTAGTTGTGTCTGTTTGGCTACTTCTTCATTAAAGGATAGTGTGGATAGAACCCTCTCCTTCACTTGATGACTTAGGGTTCCTCAAACACGACATCACGGTGGTTAACAATTATATTCTTTATATCTCAGGCATACAATTGGCAACCCTTTGACTCATACTATATCCCAAGAAGACACACATTGTTCTCTTGGAATCCTATTTAGTTGTAGATGAGTCTGCAACTAAAGGTCTTGAAATACGCAACTGAGGGATTCTTGCCTGAATAAGCTTCTTAAGGTGTCATGCCCTTCACTACCTTTATGTAACTCTTGTTAAAGGATATGCACTGTAATGTTAGTTCCCTTGACCCAAAAAGAATTTTGTAACCTTTTGTCATTGAGCATACTCCATGCAACTCCAGAACTATATAATTCTTGTGATCTCTACAACATTGTTCTATTATAGAGTATGAGAAAATATCAAATCTCTCTTGAGCCTGTGCTCCTTTTATAGTAGGCATTCAACTCAATTAATGTGAATTCTCCTCCTCGATTGCTTCAAATCTTCTTTAGCCTCTCTATCTTATCTCATTATCTTCCTCTCCTTGATCTATTTAAAATTTCAGCCTCTTTCCCTCAGAGTGTGCACTACTAAGAAACCCTTTGTATCATGTGCGTTCAAGGGGTATTTAAAAATCCCCTTACCTGTGAATTTTTCATGAATAAAACCCCTTTTTCTTTATTGACTTATGGGTTTTTTTCAAAATCAATTGAAAAAACTCTTTTATAAATGTATTTATGTAAATTTACCTTAAAATGTTGAATTAAAAAACCCCTTAATTTGAACTCACATGCTATACAAGTTTACATATATTTAGGTGAACCCCTCGAGCTCTTTTGTGTCTCATTCTCTACCAAGCTATGTCATATTTTAAACTTTCTAAAAGATTCAGTCTCATTTCAAAGAAAATACACCCACATATTCTTATTGAAGTCATTGATCAATAATAAGAAGTAGAAAGAACCACCCAATGCCATAGTTAGCATTTTACCATAAATCTTTGCATGTACAAGCTCTAGAGAAGCCTTTGTATGATTCTTACTTTCTTATGAAAATGCATGGAAATGTATGCCAATGATGCTTTCCCATCATACAAGCTTCACACACATTTGACATCTATGAAAATGCTGATATATGTGCCACAATCCCAAACCTTTATATCTCTTTTACGACTATAAACATAGGTGCCCACATCTCTCATGTAATAGCTTACTTATCCCAGCATCAGCTCAAGCTGTAAAAGTCAACAACTTATATAAGTTGTTGTGCCATATTCTTTTCCCAACGACATTACTACCAGCATCTATAATAAAAGGACTTATTGAAGAGAACCTTCAAGTCATGGTTGCCATGGCCGTAAACAGATAGCATATTCCTCTTGATGTTTGGCCTTTAGAGGACCTTAGACAACTTCTTATTTGTATATCACCATTGCTAGAAATAAAAGAAATGATACCTGATCCCATGGTTAGGCATTTGGCATCATTCTCAACCACTACACTGGGATGGACTCCCCCATAAGCTTGAGGGAGGTATACCAGCCCTTTTGGCTCGTTATATGTCAAGATGCTCCATTATCAAGATGATTCATGAACCATCAAATGATTTTGAGAAATGATATACCTTTGTCCAGATTTCTTCTATTGCCCACAAAGAGCTCTAATTTTGCTTCAGCACAATTCCTAAACTCCTTTCCAAGGCTTTAAAGTGCCATTCTTCTCATCTGCTTCCTTGAGTCTACATGATTTAACTACATGATGAGGCTTGTCATAGTAAAAATACTTTACCTTAGATTTATTCTTATTTTCAAAAGCATGGGGATTACCAAAACACTCCACATTGCGTTTCTTTGAATTTGCTGAGGAATGTAGTGTCACTACTATCTCTGGCTTTAAAACACATCTTCTCCTACACCAACATTGAGCTAAACTCATCAAAAAAAGTAAGAGGTGGGTTGTGCACCTACTTGTTTATTGAGGACAAATTGTCATACTTTATGGGCAAAAATCTAATGCATGTTCTTGAAAATTCCTTATCAACATTACACTAACCTCCTTTATGGGCAAAAATCTAATGCATCTTCTTGAAAATTCCTTATCAACATTACACTAACCTCCTTAAAAGTACGAGTGGGTTATGCACCTCCTTGTTCACACTGAGGTCAAATTGTTATACTTTAGGGGCAAAACTCTTATGCATCTTCTTGCCAATTCTTCACTAGTCTTAGTGATCCCCACCACCATTATCTGATCTTGCAGATTCTTTATCTGCAATTCTTTATCCATGATATGAACTGCTCTACTACTTGTTCATCTCAGAATGTATTTCTAGTATAAGCTTAATCTCAAGGTTTTGAATCCTTATCTGATTTCTCACCTCATACTAGTTCTTTAGAACTTGCCATGCTTCAAAAGTTATGATAATATGTTGAATCATGGTTTTGAGTCATTGTCTGATTTCTTGCCTCATACTAGTTCTTTAAAACTTTTCATGCTTCAGAAGTTGTGATAATATGTTGAATCAAGGTCATCACCGAATCAATGAACACTCGTGAGTGACAATGACACATACCGTATCTACATTCCTTTGCCTCCATGCCAAAGCGAGAGCAAGATTTTGCAGTATGGTTTATGATGGATCTACTAGATCAAGAGTAGGACCTGACTTTACGTCAACCCCCTATTGTTTACGATTCCTCCGCAACTTATATGAATTAAAAATAGACCTTAACTTCATCATTCACAGAGTGCAATTTGTCCCATCCAACTTTCCATCACCAAAAGCTGGAGGGTTGGCTACATTATTTGCAGATTGGTATATCTCTCCAAATTTGCCTTCAAATAGAAAATTGTCAAAAATAAGCTTTGCCTAGATCCATTACTCTAATACCATGTAAGAATACACAATATCAAAAGCTTTTTCTAGAGCCATTGCTCTAATATCATGTAAAATAATACACAATATCAAAAGCTAGATTCCTGAATTATAAAAAGAAGTGAGTAAACCTTATTACTACTTGTGAACTTGATTACAAAATAATCACATCTACCCACTTGTGTGCTTTGAGTAAGGAGCTTTAATGGTGACCTAGACAAACACTAGACATCAGGCTATAAAAGCAAATAGCTCATACAAGTTGTTACGTCGAATTCCCACTATGGATATATATTTTCTTTGTAAGTTTGGTCTTTCTAAAATCTCATGAGATGCTTTCTTTGTAAGTATTGTTATTTGTAAGTATTAATATTGTTATTTGTAAGTATTAATATTTCTAAAAGCCCGTGAGATGCAAATTTATACATTTTCTGTGAGCAAGGCATGTACATGATGATCATTATTCTTTATGTGGATAACATTACCCTAAGATGGAGAACCATGAAGAAAGATCTGACAAACACAAGAGATGTTAAGTTTAGAGTTTGATATGACACACCTTTGGCTTATACATTTATGTTTGGGGGTTGAGGATGGTAAGAGTTAGATGGAATCTTCTGTTTTGAGCAAAATTATGGAGGATAAATTATGAAGGCATTCGACATGACTAAGTTCAAGTTATTAGTGGTTACACCCATGGAGGTTGATGCAAACTTTATCTATGTGGAAGATGCTTCTCCACTTATGGATATGGAGTATAGGAAGTTAGTGGGGGGTTTGATCTTTTTGTGCAATACATGGTCTAACATCAGCTTTGGAATTGTTGTCCTTAGCAGGTTCTCAAATCAACCATGAGAGGACCATTGAAAAGTAGGGATGTGGGTGTTGAAATACATCAAAGGCACCATTGGGCATGGCATCACTTATAAATTGGGAATTTTATTGACTGGATTTTATGATTTAGATTGGGAAGGATATTGTGATAGTAGGAAATCTATTTTTGCTTATTGGGTTTGGAATTACATCTTGAATCAACAGGAAGTAGCCTATTATGGAACTTTCTTCTATAAAAGCTACATGCTTTGCTTCATGTGAAGTAGTCTAGTGAAGGAGGATCTTAGGAGATATGGGTGTTGCTAAAAAAAGAGACAATGTTGCTGTATGATAATCAAAGTTGCATGGTGTCATCAAGAACCCTATGTTGTATGCAACACACATTAAGATACAATATCATTATATGCATGAGCTTATTAGTGGATGGAGAGGTGGAGCTTATCTATATAGCTTAACAAAAGAGAATTGTGCAAACATTTTCACAAAGGCTCTAGGAGAGATTTCCTAGAGTGCCTTCTTTATTGACCCGACATTGGATATGAGGGGGGTGTTGGAAAAGAATTTGATGAATGCTCCACTCGTGTTGTTTCTGTGGGTGATAGATATGCTCTATAAGGCCCCCATGAGGAGTACCCATTGTGATAAGCACCGAGGCACCTAATATGTCCTATCACTATATGCAATGACTTCCTTCTCGGAAATCCAGATCTACCAAAGTTTGCCCTTATCTCAAGCTTGAAAGATTGTAGAAAAAATTGAGTAAACAAATCGACAAACTGCCCCATAGCTCCTCAGAGGTCCCTACCTTTGGAATCAATTCCTTTTAGTTTGTTAAACTTGTCCTTACCATCAGACACACCTTCAAACTCACCATCACCATCACATTCAACGTTTTGTATCGAGTTATATCAAAGGTAATAACTTAATCATTCCTATTCCCTGGTACCTATCATCTTTTATCGTTAATTATCGTGGGGTGAGTTACGAGTGTATGCATCGCTTAATTCTTGCACATGCATGGTATTAATAATAATGAGAAAGGTAGCAGAGTTGATAGGCAATAATGATAATAGTAGCATTATTGATAGCAATATTGGCAGTTCTTTGCCCGTTGTACATCATCAGATTGTCTATGTCAATAGCAATTTAGAGAATCTTTTAGATAATGGCTATTCAACACCGCTTTTAGAGGATATTCCAAAGATATTGTTCCCAGCATAGACATTGGATGGTCAAGAGTGACCAAATGGCTCTAGGAGACAACTTATGTAGACTTGGAAGTCTACTACTAAGTAGGATGCATGCTTGTGCAAGCTATGTTACCACATTAGTGATTTTTGAATAGCAAATCGAAGGACACACTAAGTGTGCAGACTCTAGAAGGCATGATACGGGCTCAAAACAAGTCCCTTAGGTAGGGTACTAGTGGATATATGATTTCTTTATAAGTATTAGTCTTTCTAGAATCTTGTTCGATGAAAATTTGTATATTTTCTCTCAGCAAGGTAGTTACATGATCATTGTCCTTTATGTGAATGACCTCATGATGATGAATGGGGAACCATGTGAAGAGAAGATCTGGGGGAGACATATAAGATTTTGAGTTAAAAGTTTGGTATGGCATACTTGTTGAGAAATGTGGTGTCAAAGAGCACAAGGAAGAGATAGGGAGTGAGTTGAGTAAGCCAAACAAGAGCAAAGTCTAACATAAAGCCACATGAGTAAAGGGAATTATCACACATTGATGTACATGCCAAAGTACCTCCTCATATAAAAAGGGACCATTTCAAGCAATGAATCATAATACTTGCACTAATCTCAAGTCTCTTTATGTATCCAAGTTAATTCATCTTGGTATCTACTTGTACTTGAGTGCATCTTAATTAGCAATCTTAATTAGCACACACTCATTATGAGTTTTCTTCATTTCTATCCACCTTATATTAGTGTTGTCATTAGTGTAGGATTAGTTAATGATTAGTTAGATATCTTGTAATTAAGGAGAGCTCAATATAGACTTCTCAACATGGTATTAGAGCTAAGTAAATAGCTCTCCTAGTTTAGGTATAGCTCATTAGCAAATAATTAGGTTTAGGAGGATTAACATTTCTCTCATTCTCCATGCAACATTAGGGGTTTTTCTCATTCAATTAGAATCTCACACATTGAGATTAAATAGTTTTTTTCCTTAAGTGCTTTCTATTTAGGATTTTCACTTATCTTTAGTAGAGTTAGGAAGAGAGAAATAAAAACATGAGAGGAAGTGGACAATCAAAGACATTGTTATTAAGAGCAAGAAAGCTTAGTGTCATAGAAGAGAAGTTTAGGGAGCTAAGGACAAGATTCCAGTGCTATGAACAATCCATGAGTGCATGTAGCTGCCAACAAGAGGAATGTACAAGAGTGAAAAGCTAGACCTTAGAGGAAAGTAACACAAATCTATAAAGATAGAGAGACGTTCCCTACGGGTGCATGGCAGGCTTCATCGCTATCTATGTATTACTCTCAACAAGCTCTCACATTAAAAGCTTGTAAACCAATGTTACACAATAGCTTGCCTTCGTAATCAACAATGCCCAGCACACATAGCTACATGCCTTGTTAAGAAGAGCTCTACTCGCCACCAAAGGAGAAGAAAGACAAGGGTGTGCCATAAGTAGCGCCACAAAGAAGAAGGTTTAATTTTTTGTGAACCTCAAATAAACCCTAAGGGTTATCTTTACAAATAAAAAGGAGTGTGTGAAGCTCTTAGATAAGGGGTTGTTCACACTAGAGTTGAAAAATTTGGGTATTTCAAAATTTTTTACCACTTCTTGAATTAGGCACTTGGCATTTACAAATCACCTTTAATTGCATCCTAATTTTTACATCAAAAACTTACAATCAAGCTTAGTTAATGACAAGGTAGATGTCTTGTAATTAAGGAGAGCTCGATCCATACTTCTCAACAATACCTTGGGCTTATGCATTTCTATTTAGGGATTGAGGTTTAGCAAGAGTAAAATGAAATCATTTCTTAGAAAAAGTATGCAAGAGAAATTTAAAACCCATTTAGTATGATTATGTAATGGAGGTTAATGAGAAGCTGTCTGTGGAAGATGCTTCTTCACTTATGGATATCAAGGAGTACAAGAAGTTGGTGGTGGGGAGTTTAATCTTTTCATGTAATACACAACCTAACATTAACTTTGTAGTTAGTTAACTTTGTAGTTAGCATGTACTCAAATCAATCTCCGGAGAGAACCATTGGAAGGTTGGTTCTCAAATTAACTCTAAGAGAACCATTGGAAGGCAAGGATGCGGGTGTTGAAATACATCAAACCATTGGATATGGCATCGCTTCTAAATCAGGCAATTCCTTGACTGGATTTTATGACTTAGATTGGGTAGGATATTTTGATAGCAAGAAATTTATTTTTGGTTATTATTTTCTTATTATTTTTGGATTTACGTCCTAGATCAGTAATAAGCAAAAGCCTATAGTGGCACTTTCTTCTACAGAGACAGAGTACAAGATAGCATTGGGTATGGCATCATCAATGACAAATCACGTAATTCCTTTATTGGATTTTGTGACTCAGACTGGGTAGGAGATTGTGAAGAAGGCACTTTGGAGTTACATCCTGGATCAACAAGAAGTAGCTCACAATGACGCTAAGGGAGGATTGTAGAGGGGTGGCCTCTAACACTCTCCTAGATCCCCAGCTCACAAAACACAAGGAGGAGGGAGGCAAGGTGATGGAAAAGGCTCTAAAGGAAAACTCTCTCGAGACTCACACCAAAACACTCAAGGCCCTGGACCGTACTCTTAGGGGAGGTCCTCCTCAACCCTCTTAGTGACATGCCAAAGCCTAGTGGAGAAGAGAGTAGGGGCAAGCCCACCACACCTTTCCTTGCTCCTCCTTACTTCACATGCACGGGGCACATTAAGACTACCCAAAAGAAACTTTAAGCATGAAATACAAATATTCTATTAAAATGAGAGAGAGAGAGAGAGAGAGAGAGAGAGAGAGAGAGAGAGAGAGAGAGAGAGAGAGAGAGAGAGAGAGAGAGAGAGAGAGAGAGAGAGAGAGAGAGAGGATATGCACTTGATGATAGGAAAATCCCATAATACAATCTTGTTGATATGAAAAGTAGGGATACAAGCATAAGGATAACAAGGCTTGAGGATGGAGAGGGAGGATGGAGAGGATGACTAGAGTGATAGCCTAAGGATGATGGATAGAGATGAAGGGCAATGGCTCCTATGGATGGATCTCTATTCTCTCTTATGTTAGTGTCAAGACTATGACCCTTTTTATAGGCCTCCAAGAGTACAAAGATATTTCATATCATGAGATATTACAAGGTTTGTAGCCTGCCATGTGGTGGGATAGTTTGGATAGATGAGGATATTTTGATAAGATGGAGATACTTTGGATATCCAAGGTGAGTTGGGGTTACATGAGCTAAAATATCTCCAAGTAATTCTCCAAAATGAGCCTCTGCAAGGATATGTAGATGGTGTGTAGAGACTTAGTGAATCCTCATGGATGTTTCTAAAGATGGTGGGTTTCTCCACAAGAGAAACTCTTGAGATAATACCAAGCTTTGATATTTTGTTTCTTTATTACAAAAAAGGGAAGGTAGACTCTGCATGCCTTATTCCATAAATGGAAGGTTGGAAATTATTGATGAAGCGGAGACCACCTTTGAGTATCTCTTTTGGAGCCTTGTATCCTTGTATAGCAAAGTGCGCATCCTCACATGCCTTTATTGGCTTACATATTTTTCAAAAGGTAGGCCTAGTGTGGGCCTAAGACTAGTGAAGCTACTTTTAGGAATATATATATATATATATATATATATATATATATTCCAAAGATGGTTTTGACTTTTGTAGGTTGATGATAAATCGTTTCTATATGCCTAGGGCGAGTAGGAGACAGATTACACATGCAAGAGGGCGGCCTCCTTTAACAATTACATGGAGGGTGGCATGTGTGAGGTTGTTCATGTGGGAGAGAAGCTTGATGAGGGTTTGGGCGAGCATGTGTGTGTGGGATGGCTCGGGGTAGCCCAGATGGGACCGGTGGAGAGGCTATGCATGAGGGTGTGAGGAGGGAGCTTCCAGCATGCGTGTGGGACAAGTGGGATCCATGTAAACACATGGGCATGGGTGGGCCCATGTGGGCCCCACGAGGTGGTGTCGGGGAAAACGAGGGTGGAAGAGTGGAGATTGATAATGAGGGAGGGAAAAAATGATATTATATAGCATATATATGTATATATATATGGTGTAGCATGGATTTTGTATCTATTAGTTGGGAACTCTAATAAATACAATAAGGTGGTGTAAATAATATATGTAGTAATATCATAGCATAGCTAGGATGAGGCATAGTAGGTTGGGTGCAAAAGGAAACTTTTAGGAAAAAGATATCTTAGGCATAAATATATATATGAGGAAGTAGACTTAGGATTTATTTACTTGTGCAAGTATATATATATATAAAGATGAGAGAAAAAATATGGCAAATAGTAGGTGGTAGAAATATGCATACTTATAGTGTAGTTGCAGATATAGTACCTAAGGGATTTTGAAAAGGTAGAAGGGAGATGGGGGGCAAGATTTTGTGCATTTTTCCCAAGCCCGATGAGAAAAAATTAATGCATAGGGGATTTCAATTTACCCTGTCTCAACGCTTTCTGTTTAAGAGGCTGAGTACAAGTAGGCAACATGTTTTGTTTCATGTAAAGTAGTCTAGTTGAGGAAATGGGTGTTGCTCAAAAGGGAGTGACATTGTAGTGTTGTGCAATAATCAGACTTACTTAGAAATTGCCAAGAACCCATTGTTTCATGCTCGTACAAAGCACATTGAGATATATTATCATTATGTATGTGAGCTTACTATGTATGGAGAGAGGTGGAGCTTGTCTATTGCCTAACAATAAAGAATTATGCTAACAATAAAGAATTATGCAGACATTTTTATAAAAGCTATGGGGAGAGATTTGATGAATCTCCATCTTCATAGACTTGGCATTATACCGAAGGGATAGTCCACTTACAAGTGGATATATTGAGGGGGGTGTTTTGGAAAAGCATTTTCTCAACGCTCCACCCTCATGTTGTTTCTGTGGATGATGAATGTTCTCTATTTTGTAAGGCCCATATATTATGAGTAGTAGCCATTGTGGGTGAGCACCTAGGAAATTGATAGTTCCCAGTTTAAATACTCACAAGTGTGGCTAGATGGTTGGGAGAAAATTGTCTTATGTTGACTTACCAGTATGCTAAGTAGGATGCACACTTGTTCGAGCTATGTGACCACATTAGTGAGTGTAGATAGCAAACCAAAGACACATTATTCTCAGGTTAGTGGGTCCTGTTTGAGGGTCTTGGTGACTTAATGGTCATGGGAGCTACACTAAGTCCCTAGGGTCTTAGTTGTAGTCTAATATGGGTCCCCATCAGATGATGTGGTCATTTTGGACCAAGTTGGCTAGTGTAGTCAACCTATATCCATGCCGATCCCGAGTATTGTATATACCTAGTTTGGTAGCCTTAGTTCATCATTGAGTTCATTGTGTCTAATCACTCTTGTAAGAAAGACATCCTCTATCCCAAAGTTTGTATAGATTGCCATCAGAGCTCCTTACTTGGAGCACATGGGTGAGCGGACACCATTAGTTTGTAATTACGTTTACAAGTAGCAATATTGTTTACTCTCCACTTCTTTTTGCAATTCAATGATTTGTATTATTAAAGTTTAGAATAGATAGTCAAAGCTCCTATGAGATACGTGATATGTGGATGTCTAGGAATTGTAAAACTCTCAAAGAAAAAGAAAGGTATTTCTTTAACGGAGATAGGTTAGACTTGAAGCAAGTACAATTTTCATATATTCTAGAGTCTATCAAACATTATTTATGGGGTTGCATGGTTGTCATGGCCTAGAGTTTATGTTTTCTATGATGTCTTTGAGTCTTATTTGACTTTCAAATGGACAAAAAATTTACATTTTTTACATGTGGTGTTAGAAAAACCACTTTTTTTTTTAGCTTTTAGAGGCTTTTGTGAAAAACAACCTTAAGACACTTTCGTGGATTAATTATAAGTTTGGTGCTAAGTGCATTCTTAACATTTAGATTAATATCATGCATGCATTTATGGCCGTTTAGATTAATATTATACATGCATGCTATGTATGATGATGTATTGATTCCTTGGAATTTGTCTCTTGTGTTGTTTTTATCATATTTAATAAAGCCGTTCCATGGGAGAAAAGGGACAACATAGCATTTTTACTCAATTCTAGTAATGTGAAAGAGTTTAAAAACCATTGATTGTTTACTTAGTTTATGGTGTATTTTGACATATTCATATAAAAAAATAGAGAAGAAACTATGCTATTTAATGTTGGTTTTGTTTCATGAACCTAAACAACTTGCTTCTAATAGACTTTTTTCTCTAAGGTTTAAAAACATAATAATCTCAATAAAAAGTGGAAAAGTGAAATGGTTGCATTGCATCTACAAGCTTCTATGAGGGAGATTTTGAGACCAACTTAAGGTTACAATTCACTTCTATCATAGACATGATTATTATCATATTATATGCCATTTTCATTTCTCAAGGAGGATAAATTAAGTTAAGGAATTAAGGGTCTTGGGTCCCTCCGGATTACTCATTTGTTTTTTTGTCCTTCTTTCTCTACCTCTTTTATAGGGACGAGAAGCTTATATTTGTTGTTTTAGTTTGTTTCATCCTTGGGGGGTGCACTACTAAGAAACCCTATGTATCACATGCGTTCAAGGGATATTTAAAAAACCCCTTACATGTGAATTTTTCATGAATAAAGTGGCCCCTTATATACTTACGATTTTTTATTCAAAATTGATTTAAATTTAAACATTTCTATAAATGTATTTATGTAAATTTACCTTAAAATTTTGAATGAAAAAACCCCTTCATTTGAACTCACGTGCTATGCTTACATATTTTTAGGTGAAACCCCCAAGGTTTCATCCTCCCCTTCTTTTGAGATGCTATATACCTTTGTGACTCAATTTGTCTTTCATATTATTCTTCTCATTCATTATTCATAAGAAGATAACCCAAGTGATTGTTCTGTCTAGATCTTTTAAAGAGAGTAGTCAAATCATGGGAATATATGGCACTTAAATAGTTATCATTTTCGGGGGGCAGGGGGGATCCAGTTTATTATAAGGATTCATAAATATTAATTTTGTGATGGTAACATTATCCATGTGAATAGTTTAATCATGGGAATATATGGCATAGTTTTTTTTTGGGGGAGGATCAATTTATTCTTATTAGGATCCATATGTTTTGATTTTGTGACAGGAACATTATACATGTGATACCATTTTAAAGCTAGATGGAAACATTGATGTTATCTGCATGGTTATGGTATGCTTAAATATCAACTCAAGGTGGTAATGTATTTTAAAAAAAACATTATCCATGGAAATTACATGTCGTGGTTGTGTTCCACATTAAAATTTTGAGTACATCAATCATGAGACCATTGTAAATCACCATCAATAATAAATAAATTGGATTTCTTGTTTGTTTGAGTTTTTTTTAAAATATTGTAAGTTTTTTACTTGAATTTCCTTAAAGATATGCACAAAATCTTATACAAACAAAGAAACGAGAAAAGTTTTTTTCCCTATTGTATACACGTACGTATTTTTTGGCATTGAAATAAGTGTTACATACAAATATTAGATTTAAATGATCATCATTTCAATGGAAATTTGTACATAATATTATTCAAGTATTACTAAATCTCCAAGATAGAACGTCTATGATTTGTTGATTTTTTAATTTCCAAGCAAATAGTTGAAATGGCACATGATTAACTTGCTACATATACTAAAGTGGTCAAGAACTTAATGTAAGTTATGATAATATCGAAAAAAAATCTCTACATTTTATAAGTGTTTTTGAAAAAAGGAAGTGATATTTAAGAAGGATGGAATGAAATTACTAGGATCAATTCTTCAAAAAAGCACATAAAAATCCAGCAATGTCTATGTAGCACTTAGCATAAAGTGTAAAGATGTTAGAAAAAAGATAGTGCTCACCTTTACTTTTGACTTGCACATAAAGCTACAAACTATTTACCCCATGCTTCTTTAAATCTTTTCGTGCTCCTTTATTGAGTAATCTTTCATCTCCTCTTTTAAAACTTTTTTTTTTTGCATATCAAATAAAGAAGATGATACTTTCTTAAGTGACAAATATTATACAAATATGGGATTTTGTTCGAGAATTTTGTACCATCAGCCCCTTAAGACTTTTGCATAGTATTCTAAGAGTTCCTCAAAGCTAATATGCAAGTACTTTAAATATCTAAGAGTTCCTCAAAGCTAATATGCAAGTACTTTAAATATCTAAGGAATATTTCTCACATGGGAAAGATATTCCAACAAGTTGGATATCACAAGGAATTTTTCATGATAAGAAATTGTTTTGAGGCAATGAAAGAAGATGCAATAATGATTTTGATCAAGTTCAAGAAAAGTCATCTTCAATTTGAGATAAAAGAATAAACTTATCTTATACTCAAAAAATGAGTAAAGTTTTAGAAATATTATAAAAAGGAATACAGTTTTAGAAATATTATAAAAAGGAATACAGTTTTAGAAATGTTATTGATTACAAATGAAAGATGTATTGCATGGAACTTAGAGTTTGTCAAGCATGATAAAGAAAATATACAATGGGAAACCATGTCAATCCCCACTTCTATCCCCACTTCTAGAAAGACAAACTTTGGAATCCTATCATAACTTTCATTGTTGCCTTCTTTTGCCTTAACTTATATTGGTTTTTACAATACCCCTTGCCCCACCCACCCATGCTCCCCCCTTCCCTTTCCCTATTATGTGTGACATGGTTTCCCATTGTATATTTTCTTTATCATACTTGGCACAAACAATAAGTTTCATGCATTCCATGCAATGCATCTTTCGTTTGTAATCAATAACATTTCTAAAACTTTCATTGCATTCTTTTTTCTTAACTCGTATTGTTTTTAATATCCCCCCCCTTTTCCCCTTCTCTTTCCCCTCCTTCTTTTTCACCTTGCCATTTATTTTTCATCAAGATGATGTATATATCTTAGGAGGAGTATAAGTTATGAATTAAATTATTTTTCCATTCAATTTATTTTGATGTAGGGAGACATACTATTTTTAAAATAAAAAATAAAACATTTCTTTCCATAAATTATACTCCTCCTGAGATATATATATACATCATCTTGATGAAAAGATGAATGGCAAGGCGAAAAACAAGGAGGGCAAAAGAAACAAAAATCTTTGTGTGTGTGTGTGTGTGTGTGTGTGTGTGTGTGTGAGAGAGAGAGAGAGAGAGAACCACTCAATTTATTTTGGTGTACAGGGGAAAAGGGTACAATATTTTAAAAATATAAAATGAAACATTTTTT